>NC_043005.1:25081720-25096720 GCF_006345805.1 Octopus sinensis
AGGATGTTGAACGAACCATCCATGTTTGCAAAGGTGAATTATCCAAACCTTTAAAAATTCCTTTAGGACATGGCTATGATGCTCCCCCACTTCTTCTGCTTGTGATCAGAGATACACATATCGTCAGCCACTAAGGGAGAGGGTCAACTGGTTAAGGTCAAACAACTGACAAGCAAATCTGTGGTATTGAGCAGAATATTTACTGTAGCCCATCTTTTATACCAAGACAAAACAACATACATGGTAGCACTTCCAATCAGTTAAGATCAAAAGCCATGAGAGCCACTACCTGAAAATCCAGATGGGTCTCATTAATTTTTGTAAATTTAGAACATTTTTATTTCAGGAATTTGTTTTCAGAACTCGGTTGTAGATTGGCATTTGTGGATCTCCTGTAATTTCAATTGTTCCATTTCTACTATATACAATTGTGCAACCAGAAGATAGAGAACCGGACAACCGTCAATGACAGTGTGAACCATGAATAGATTTACAGCAAAGCGAATCAGAATTTCAGGTTCTGCAAGTCATCAAATTTGGTTAGAATAATCCCAAGCCATACTTGTAAGTTACCTTTTATTGTAGTTTGTGGTCGTTTATTTCAATATCAGGGAATCTATTTACTCTCCTACTGAGATTAAGAAAGTGACTAGTTTCTTGATAATGCATGTCTTTGGAAAATCGTTTTATTCCTGAAGCTGAAAACTGCTTGAGTAAGATCAGAAACAATTTTGTCCTTTCCCTGGAGAGCAAAGTCGAGAGCTCATAGATCATATATTATATCAGTAAGGAACATCAGACCTTCCGTCTATTCATTATATTTCATGGGAGAATAGACTCTTTTCTTTCAGAAAAATAGATCCTCATACGTATTCAAAGCATTGGCGGCTGGCTTTCAATTTACAATGCAGTAGAATATTACCTAACCTTTTATTAGTCAAGCACTCCTTTAGTCACCATAATAATCACATCACGCTGTTAACCACAAACATGGCTTACACAAAATAAAGAAACAATAACATTAACGGCACTTTTGCTGTTGGTCATTTTTCACTAATTTCCTAATGCTTGATCTAGAATTTGTGATTGCCAATCATGAGGCTATATTACATTCCGTTTCCGGTTTCATTTTTACAGGAAATAGTCGCAAATGCAACTTAATGGAGGTAAGTTGTGGAAAAACGATACATTGTTTCTAATGCTGTTAATACAAGTGAGGGCAAGTAATTTGTTGTTCTAACTAAAATTCTATAAAGAAAAGAGATCAAAAAATAATTATTACTTACTTCCTTTGTAGTTTTAGCAACTTCCCTTTAAGGTTTTCAGTATAATCCATCTTTTACAAGACTGACTGCCGGATTTAATCAACAGATTACTTCAATATGTACTTCTTTAACATATTTCGAATCTCCGACAGATGAATGAAGAAAATGAAGAATTTTCTTTTTCACTTCGGTGCTTCCAAAGTGATACCGTTCTTTTAAATATCTCAGCCCTATCAAGACATTGCATCTAGGCCATGGGATAGTAGGGGGTCATGGTCCCCCCCCCATTCTTGTGATTTACTTTAATGGGTATTTTCATGTAGCCCTGGATCTAACGAGTCAGAAAATAATTGATGTTGCCAGCAAAACACTGGGATGGAAGATACCCCCGCCCCATGGACTTTTTGTCCACACTCACTTTTACAGCTGGAGGTAGGAAATTAGGGGTATGGAAAAATCAAACAGCTCTAACTTTGCAGCCCTTTACCAAAATATTTCAAATGACTACTTAAAATGATTGCCTGGTTAAGATCTACAAGTTCATGCAAATGATAAGTAAATTTGTTCTGTAAAAAGGTCACCAGAGGTAAAAAGGTCACGAACTTTGACCTTTACCAATAATATCTCGCATTCACAAGCTTTACTTAACACCCAGACCATATAATGCTTTTTTTTATTGAAAATTAATCAAAGAAGAAGGTTTACATGTGCTTTTTAATAACAAATGTAAAAAAAAAATTAAAGAAATAGTGTTTAGCCCGTGGAATGTGAGATATTTCTGTACTTTTACTTACTCTTTTCTGCGTATTACTGAATGTGTCGAAGAGAAGTAAGGTAAAATCTAGCAATTTGTACTTTGGAATATTTCCTTGAATCATTGCAAATGACCACAAAAGATGATATTTGAGTTGATCTATAAAAATGAAACATTAAAATTATGCAAACATTTTCATCAAACATGATTCCAGCTTCCATTGTCCACCCATGTTCTTCGTCTGGCACTGAAGGCTTTGCAATGTTCGCGAGCTTCTATATCCTTGTCTGAAAGATGCTACGCCGAACATATTATTCGAGGGCGTTTCTACATTGGGGCAGTGAGGCGAGATCGAATTGCTTAGATTTTATGAAATCTTTCTTCTCACAGCACTTCGCTCCCGAGGTTGTGAAATGTAATGTATTCACCTTTTTCGTCCTTTTGTTACAATACGGCACGCATGTGAACCTCTCCAGTTTATTCATCACCTCCTCGTCGACTTCACAAGACTCCCCTAACTTGGAGAACGCTTTCTGAATTGATTCAACGACTTTCAGTCCCTTCACTTTTCCCTTCCCTTTGAAGGCACTGGTACTATCGCACCTGATAAAGGCATGATGACCCAGCAATGCAGAAGATAGAAAAGGCGTGGAAGACATAGCCAGCTTGGTCACATCGATACAGTGTTGTGTGCTGCCCTTTCTAATTTCAAATAGAATTTGAAGTTCTTCCAGCAGTCTAGCATGGTGAAGTAAGACGAATGATATGTCTGAATGGTGACTCTTCATCGAACGGATTCGCACCCCCGTTCTTTGGCAAACATGCAATACAGGATCACACGAGTGTCAGTTTCTTCTTTATGAAGATTTGAGAGAGTGTATTTCATAACAGAATATATTATGTCCATCCGGTGTCAACTGGGAAGCTTTTCTTTCACATATTCACATATCAGTACGATCTCATGTCCGGTGAGAATGTGAGCAGACACCTCACTCATCCAAGTTGAGAGCAAAAGCTGAATGAACTGTGTCTTGTTCTCATCATCTGTAAGAAAGATTTTCCAGTCTTCCGGATGCTTTGTTTTCTCACCACCCAGGCTGAGTTTGTCTCCACCACTAGAACTGCAATACCAGAACGGAGATCAATCAACTCTCGTAAAACATCAGTGCACATAGATCAAGTATGCTTTATTCCAGTTCATTATTACATGGTAAAACATCCTCGTAAACATCAATAACTTTAGTAGTGGTAAGAGATGCTTCACAAAACAGATATTGTTCTTTCATGGTATCATCGTGCTCATATCGGGAACACACGACCAACTGGTTCAGGCATCAAATGTTAGGTGATACAAGCACTGAAATGCTGATGAGACATTGGGTTATTTCTTTTTGCTTACCCCTTGGATAAAGGCTTCGGTCCATTTTGGCAACTGGTCATACCATGCCATTATGTGAGACAGAGGACTCATTTGGATTTGTTGCTACTTCTTTGATCAAGGAAAAGTTATAACATTTTAGGGCAACACACTTTGACAAAATTTTCTGATGCACATTGAAAGAGATTTTCCTTGATACAATTATACGCCACTTCGAAAAGGGTTTGCCAAATAGATTTTGATGGTTGACAGAAGCCAAAGGTGAGGAAGAGTTATTGTATGATCTTAGTGGGCACATTTGATTTGGAGTCTTTCTGTCGGTAATTCTCATCAGTGTATTTCATTCTTAAATGCTCCTGTAGTCGTTCAGGTTTTCGATTCGCTTTGAACGTGTAGCGTGTAGCCATTTTCAAATAGTAGCGCCAATTTGTGGTAGCTGGCAATATAACGTAATGTAGTATTGCCGAAGAAATATGATTGTCGTTTTCCCATTGGTTAATATAACCACTCATATAGGAATTCTAAAAATTACTTAAAGAATATTTTTATGTGATTTCGATTCTTTAAAGTCAAGTTGAGCAGTTATAAAAACCTTGGATTTTGGGAAATCTTTAGTGTTTGTGTGATGTAACTAAACTCCACGACACTCATCCTTTGAGACATTGGTTATTTTTTTATGCCATGGCTATGAAAAATCCAACACGACTTGTTTGAATTGTTGAGATCTATAATAGTTAGAATGAGGAATTAGTTAGCTAAAATATTAAGTCGTGATTCTCTACGACAAAATTACTTTACTTCAAATTGTATTATTAATGAAATGTATTTCTGTAATTATGAAACTGTATTTTTTATAGCGGTTAAAAGAACACGAAATTATTCATATTCAACATACATGTACGTTTAATGTCCATTAGCGTTCCATAAAATATATTTCTCGCTATGGCGTTTATGTAGCTGGAGTCAGGATTTACGTATAATGGTAACACTTATAAGCAAGTTATAAGTGACGGTTTTATCATTATACATCCCTACTTAAAAAGCTAAATATATTTATCTACTTCCAAATAGGAAACATAATAAAGTAGCGTTACACTAACAGTAAACAAACCAACCAGAAAACATCTGCTATATAAGAAAAACAGGTAAACCGCTATACACTTTATAGAATTACAAAACATACATTGCGGACCACCAAGATTGCCTTGTCAGACGTAAAGCTATACTCATCATATCTGTTAATTCTATTTTCTGATCTTGATAGCTTTCATCGAACATTAACAGTTTCTCACTAATAGCGATTTGAGACATAGTTGCAATCAAACCAAATATAACTGTTTATATTACTCCTAGCCTTTGTAAAGACGGGAAAATTGGTACCTCTTTGTTAAGGATTTTGGTTATCTTCTGCTTTTGACAATATCGTATTTTTCAAAGATATTTTTCATTACTGAGTTTTACTTTAAATAATGGAATGTTTTGATAGATAATTCTGTATGCTTTTTTACTGTTTCCAGATTTTTCTGTTGTGATACAAGGCTAGCGCATATAGTGTATTTCAATTGTCTTTGTACTTCATAATTCTTTGGCGCGTTCTATTCTGTTATTAATTAATTTGTCGGTTATTGTCTTTCAAGTAGAATTGGTCTTAATTTTAAGATGATTTTTTTCGAGTTGTAAAATGAGAAACAATTGAGCATATTTTTTCTTTCCAGATTAAACTGGATATTTACTTTGCTACATTTTAGATGGCAAGATGTAAACAACATGTATGGTTTAGAGTTTGTCGAGTTGTAGTATATGTCAGTTTCAATTTCCTGTATACCTGTATACTTTTGATTATTAACACACCCAGGAAATGTAGTTGATTTAGACTGTATGCTATTCTCAACTGTATATCGTTGTTTATGTTATTAATTAGGGTTTCAAAATCGTTAAGTTGTTCAAGATTGTGGTTCTACAGAATGAGGCAGCCAATCAAGTAACGTTTCCAATTTTCTAAAACATGTCTGAGGAAGTTGATGCGGTACATTATTTAGGTTCTTCATATATAATGAACTGCTATATAATGAACTGATTGTCCAAAGTTGGGGAAAACTTCGTTCTCGTCACGGTTCCCATTTACTTGTAAATACTTCCATTTAGTCCGGAAAAGTATTTTGTTGGATGAATTTCATTTTTTGCATTTTTAAAATATTTTCCTCCATGTTGGGACCACATGTTTAAAAAGACTCGTAAACATCATTAAAGACATCTTAGTAATTTACAATTTTAATTATAATTTTGGCAGTCTAATTTCATGTTACTGCAATGCAAATTCACAGTTTCTAAGATTTTCCCGTAGTTCATTACTGAATCAAAGATGCTAAATGCAATTAACATAATCATCATTTGGAAAACATTTGCAATTTGCGATTACTGAAGCTAATACAAATGAGTAGAATAGTTTGAAAACTACACATATATTTCATACAGGGATTTCATAATATTCATGTACATTTTTGCTAAAGAGTGTATATAATGCATCGCGGCTGTCAAATAGCAGGGGTATATTGTATATAGTTTTATATTAAGCACATTTGCTGATCCCTGATACGCAAAAATGCATACATATATACATACATGCATATCCAGTTCATTAAATGTTTGCGTAACTTTATATATATTGTCTAAATAATCACAGTAGTGAATACTACAAGAAACGTCTCTATGTAGTGGAAGATCTAGCTTGTGTACATCATAGACAATTCGTTGCAAATGAAAGACGCCTTCGAGGATGTGCCAAACAAATGTAGATTATCAAAGAAAGAACATATAATCAAAGCTCTTATTCTTCTGCCGCAATCCATAGAGATTTAGCGCAAGTGAAAGACTGCTTCAAACAACCGATGTTCTTATGATACTTTTTCGTAAAACTAACGACTATAAAAGACGAAATATAAAATAGAAGCAAATGAAAGAAAATCATGGATGCCATGAGAAAGATCTGCGACAAAATCTTTGTGAAAAATCATCTGCATGTTTTGTCACTCAGATAACAGTCAAGGATAACAGTTCGAAGCGGGAACTCGGGCAAGGTACGAAGGCAAGTAGCAGAAAGTTTCCAAGATCCAGTGTTGGTGATTGGATTACATAATGCCTGTATAATAGGTCTCGGGTGTTTTCATCAGTTAAACTGGACACAAAGTGTTCAATACCCGCAGGGATCAGAGCATTAGTGAACAGTAGTAAACCTGCCCTTGTAATTGTCATGTTTGATCGAATTCATCAATTTGGCTGACATAAAAACTCAAAACGTGGCATACCTCACCCTGAATGTCATGCATCTCAAAGCTTAGAAGTAGCGAGTAGACACGGCAACACATTAAGGCTAAAACAATGGCTGAAAGATAAGATTCTCTAATACTACTCAATTGGAATTGTCGCGAATCAGAGGACAGAAAACCCTTCTTTCATTCTCTGAATCTTGTGAGGTGGGTACTGTCACCACGTCTCTGATATAAGGCTATGTGAGATAATAGACAATACATAGATAATATGAGATACAAGCGGGGTCAAGAAGGAGTATGATGTTTTCAATGACCTCAAGGGAATAGCGTTGATGCAGAAGATAATCAGTTTTACATCTTCATGACGTATGTATACTTCCTCAAGGGAGCGTACCACAGAATTAAAATGGTGACAAGAATTACCAGAAACTGTATACTGATTTCTCATCAATCGAAACTCCAGTCAAGAAGCAGAAAAACGGCATATTCTTCACAGGAATCAAAAACCAAATTATCGATGTCCGTGATTAATCGGTGGATCTGAATGAAGCACAAATACTTAATTGTTGATTTACGGTTTTAGCTGGAAGAATGTAGTAAAAAACTACGAGCCTACTCTGATTTCGTGGTATTGTTTTCCTCAGGTTCGAATCTTCCTTTTAAGTTAAGCTCAAAACAATAATGAACTCCAGTAGAATGCACAACATCCTGTATCTGAGGTGAAGCAGAAACACATTCACTACCTCATCAGAGTCCAAACATTATTATTAGCATGAGAATGATGCTGCTCCAACAGACGGGGAAGAAAGCTTGGACAATCGGCACATTACAGAACTTGGCCAATATTTCATTGAGTGACTCAGTGACCAGACAAATATATCATTTGATACCATAGTGCGTACGACACTGACATTGGACAAAGCAATAGGACTTTTGTTGTTTCGTGAATATCCGAAAGCCGATTGAATTGAATACACTTCACAAGAGGTACTTAAGGATAAGGCAACCCCCCCCCCCAAATTTACTCATTAATCTAGTATCAGGCTTCACAAGAAGCAGTGGCTACTTGCAGTTTAAAGATAACGGCCATGGAGAAGTTCATACATCGATGATCTCCTCAACAGCACTAGCATCAGAAGTGCTATTCTGAAGCAGGGAAGATGTTTTTCAGCCCAGACAACAATGTCTTGGTTCTGGCTTTTGCACCCTATGATATGTTTTGCAAAAAAAATTATAAAATCTGCCATATCAGGTACTTCAGAACTTGAAGTAAATTGGAGTTGATTGGAGTATATAAGACAAGTCATCAGTTTTACCAAAATTCTACGCATTTGCTGGAGGTGACAGTGTTCTAAGACTGCCAAAAGACAAAATTCTTTCGGTTTCTACAGCACATTATTGACAGGGCCACATCGTCTCCCACAGCTGATGCATTTGATGAGTGTATTGAACATAGGTGCGTAGAGAGATTGCTTAGTGCTAACTCATCTTTATCTGGCAAAGACTGTTCGTCCTAACCAAAACGTCACTTATCAGAACGATCGTGGTGAAATGCTATCCACTACACGAACATTACAATTTCACCACAGGGCCATTGCAGAGTTCGTCATAACCCAGTAAAAGGCAGCTACAAACCCAGTCATTACACAGACATACAACTAATATGTAATATTGAAATTGTCGATTAGAATTGGCACGAAGGCCTGTAAAATATATTTATGTGCAGCAGAGATCTAGGAAGCACTGCGTATGGAATCTTTAGGTCAGTTTGATAACTAATAAAACAGCATTTTCTTTATATATAAATTCAAGTGATTTACAGCATATATTATGTAATAGAGTTATATAAAGACACTGGTTTTCTATTATTCTTGTTAGTTGCATTTCTTTATCCTATTTTGAGGCGTTTATTAGATTTCTTGTTCCGAAAACTCAGGCTTAACGTACTTAATTAAGTTTATATGTAACCTAGGAACGCGATAATGCAAAATATACCTTTTATGAGGAGTATTACGAAAATATATAATGGCGGCCATAGAATTGTCTTTGAATTTATCAACATTGATTTATGAATTTTCCATGCTTTTATGATTCGAAAATTCTACAACTTAGTTAACCTCCAAATATTTTGAACGAAGTTGTATTCGTTAACGTAGTGAAGCTGGTTACATGACTGGTGGATATTTTATTACCACGTAAGTAGATCTTGTTTTTAAGTGGTTCTTCATTTTAGATAATTAATAGCTTTAAGCTTGATATTTCCCATTCTTACCGAGTATTTTCACTAATTCGTTTGCATAATAAAGTAATTTTCAGTATAAATGCAAAAAATGATGTGTTCACTTATTTAACATTGTGCTCAGTTTTGCAAGTTTTTATTGACTTTAGCTCCAACCCTCGAGCGAGCCATTTTCTTTCCTTCATAAACGGTTAGTTGGTACATATTCGACTTTTTCGTGGTTTTTCCGTACAGTATCTTCAATTTGTGGTGTATATAATTCATTAATATACGACTTAATGAAAGATATTTTTAATTTCTCTTCGCTTAGCCAAATTATAGTTCTAAACACAATATTTTATATTCTTATTGAGCTCCCAAACTAATTCCTTTGTGTAATAAAATGCTCCATACTATAATCCCGGAATATATTTCCTATGATATGCATGCATGCATGTATGTATGTATGTATGTATGTATGTATGTATGTATGTATGTATGTATATATGTATGCATGCATGCATGTATATATGTATGTTTGTTTGCATGTATGTATGTATGCATCTATGTATGTATGTATGCATATATGTATGTATGTATGTATGTATGCATGCATGCATGCATGCATGTATGTATGTATGTATGCATGCATGCATGTATGTATGTATGTATGCATGCATGTATGTATGTATGTATGCATGCATGCATGTATGTATGTATGTATGTATGTATGCATGCATGCATGTATGTATGTATGTATGTATGTATGCATGTATGTATGTATGCATGTATGTATGCATGTATCTATGTATGCATGCATGCATGCATGTATGTATGTATGCATGCATGCATGTATATGTATGTATGAATGCATGTATGTATGCATGCATGTATGTATGCCTGTATGTATGTATGTATGCATGCATGTATGTATGTATGTATGTATGTATGTATATATATATATATATATATATATATATATATATATATATATATTATATATATATATATATATATATATATGTAACCCAGGCGGCCCGGGTTCGATTCCCGGCATGGAAACGTATCATGCTCAAGTTATGGTACAGTTTTTTACAGCGGTGGTGCCCCAGCATGGCTGTGGCCTTCGGGCTGAAACATTTTAAGGATTTAAGTTTAAGGATATATATATATATATACATTGAGAAAAAAGTTGTCAGAATTTTGGAAAAAAAAAACTTTTTATTTCTCCATTATTATTAGCTCTTTCGTTCGTTTCTCGAACAACCTGTCAGATAAAATTTTGTGAATGTACAAACAGCTTGTTCATTTATATAAAGCAAATGTTTTTTTTGAGTGTTTAGTTCAGAAGAAGAGAACATTGTTTATGTTTCCTCGGATCAGGTTCCATCTATCTCAATTGTCATGGAGCCCCACTAAAAAAGATAAATAAAATAATGTTATCTTCTTCTAAACAACATCCTCCCCCCCCCCCCCCCAAAGAAGTCTGTTTTATATAAATGAAAAAGCTGATTGTACATTCATAAAATTGTATTTGACAAGTTCCAGAAACGAACGAAAGAGCTAATAATAATGGAGAAATAAAATGTATTTTTCCAAAATTCTGACGACTTGTTTTCTCAATATTCAGTTTCTGTACATCACACCTAACACTCTACACACACACACACACACTCACGTATGCTAGATGTTGAACCCGACGTTACTCGTGTTTTCCGGGATTTTACCCGGTTAACGCTTTTGATATATTCCTACATACTGAACCGTCTGAAATCGCAGTCAAACTTTTGGGTGTACCTCGACTCATTGAGAGTGATGTTTGTTTATTTCTCTCCCCTTAATGCAAGCCTCTGTACAAAATTGATCAGCGTCTGTAATCTCAGCAAAATCCGCAGAAAAGTGTTAAGGTTATGTCATAAAATACAGGCTTGGTTCTGGCTTTTGACATGTTTTGCAAAAATAAAATTATGAAATCTACCATATCAGGTACTTCAGAACTTGAAGTAAATTGGAGTTTATTGGAGTTCACAATTTTACCAAAATTCTACACATTTGGTGGAGGTGACAGTGTTCTAAGATTGCCAAAAGACAAAAATCTTTCGGTTTCTACAGCACATTTTTGACAGGGCCACATTTGATGAGTGCATTGAACATAGGTGCGTACAGAGACTGCTTAGTGCTAACTCATCTTCATCTGGCAAAGACTGTTCGTCCTAACCAAAACGTCACTTATCAGAACGATCGTGACAAGAAGTGATCAAGATGGCATGAACCCAATGTATTATGTTACATGTTTTCTTCTGCGTGTCTCCGCTAAGATAGTCGGAGTTTAAAACTCGGAGTGTTCCGTCTTGAATGAGAATGTTTCAAATTTAAGCAGTTCAGTTTTACATAGGAATACGTGTATCCGCATGAGAGTGTGTAAGTATGCATATAGGTGTGTGTGTGTGTGTGTGTGTGTGTGTGTATGTATATACGAATGTGTGAATCCGCTTATATACATTTGTAAACATGCATATATATGTATGTATATATATATATATATATATATATATATATATATATATGTATATTCTTTTATTCTTTTACTTGTTTCAGTGATTTGATTGCAGCCATTTTGGAGCACCCCTTTGTTTATATGCAGGGGTTGGACAAAATAATTGTAACACCTTTAAAATTCAAATAAATTCATTTTAATATGGGGTAGGACCATATTGAAAGGTTGCAAGACGCAACGAAAATTTTAGGACAATAAAAATAAGAAAAACGTGGAAATTTTACCGGTGAGTGCGTTGCATAATAAGGCACAAAAAGAAAATTACTCTCCCCAGACACAATAGAATATTGACTCACCTAGTTCAAATCGGTAAAGTGAAAAAGTAGGATAAGTGCGTTCCACCAGAACTCAATGAAAATCAGAAACAGCAACGTGAGGAAGCCTGCATTATGGATCCAACAAACGTAAACGTTCAGCACAATGGCTGGACAAACACGAACCACCAAGACACAGTTCAAAAAGCAAAATTCATCAAAAGAAGCTGATGGTGTGTGTTTGGTGGTATGGCGCAGGTGTGATCCATTATGATTTCGTTAGACCTGGTTCATCAATCACAGCCGAATTATACTGCAGTCAACTGGACTAAGTGGTGCAGAAACTTACAAAAAAAAAAGCCTAGATGAGTCAGCAGAACCACTCCTATTTTATTGCAAGACAACACCAGACCACATATCGCAAAAATGACATTGGCGAAACTACAGGAGCTGGACTTGGAAGTTCTCTGTGATCCACCATACTCACCTGATCTTGCCCCCACTGACTACCACTTCTTTATAGGAAAGCTTAATTCCGACGATGCTGCAAAACAAGCCTTCCAAGATTTTATTGACTCTAGATTGCCAAGCTTTTACAGTTCCGGGATGGACAAGCTACCGCTGAAATGGCAAGAGTGAAATGACAATATGGGTGCACACTTTGATGAATAAAACTATTCCTTGTATTTATAAAACATTAGCAAACTTTTATTTCTTTCCTACAAATTTCATACATGGCAACCTACTATTTCTTCCGACTAGCTAACGATTCTGCTAGCCCGCGGCCCTCTTAATATTACTATTAATTAAACCTCTTTATATTAGAAGTCAATTAACGGTGTCAGCCTCTAGCAAAAGAATCGGCTAACTCGCTGTTTCAATGTTAATAAAATGTTATATCAATATATTTTATATCAGAAATCAGTATGATGACATGTTATTTCGGCAGTGATTTTAATCTAGATATTAAATCTATACTTCTAGAATTATCTAGCAGTTTCTCATACTTTATTTATAATGACATATTTCACGTTGAATATCCCATTATATCTATAACATGTAGAAGCTTGGCTCTAGGTTTCATGCTTATATGCATATGCTTAAATGTACACGCCCAAACACATGTATAAATATACTTGTTCCTGTCACATACACACAAATATATTTATATATATATATACATGTAAACACACACACACATACACACACACACACACACACACACACACATATATATATATATATATATTTATATATATTTATATACACACATATTTTTTTAATCAACAAATGTATATGCAGTGTGTACATGCGCGTATATGTGTGCAATTACAATACACATTCACACCATCACACATACAAACAAACATGCATACATACGTACATACATGCATACACACATATATACATATATACGCATATATATATGCGTATATATATATATATATATATATATATATGTATATATATTTTCTATTTTCTATTTTCTCTCCCTGTTTATTTCTGTGTTCCTTTCTGTCGAAGAGCGTAAAAGTCTTTCTCACTTCTCGACCGTTAATGTAACATACTCTTATTCCTCATTTGTCTTCTTGTAAATTCTCTCTCTCTCTCTCTCTCTCTCTCTCTCTCTCTCTCCATATATATAGTTTAACCATAAATTACCTTTACACTTTGAGAAATACAGAAAAAGGTGTAAGAAAGAATCCCTCAGTAGAGTTTATTGGAAAACAGGTAAGGTTTTAAGAGATATATTAAAACACTTCCAGCTGGGCGCTATTGGTTGCTCGCAGCGTATCTAGGCGATAAATTGTGGAAGTTGTACAGACAATTTATGGTCATCCTGTATAGAAATATGGAACGAGTGGGTTGAGAGCAAAATCAGCTTAGTACAGGTCGCACAGGTTACTGTTCAAATGCATGTGAACTTAAACTCTACTTTCTTCATACAAGACCAGCTCTTCGGTAGCGAAAGTTAGAGCAATACTTATCGAGCTGTTATGGAGGTAGTAAGATGCGTAAATACAGTTAGGGCTGAGACATATGGAGCACAACATATAGGAAAAATTATGTAATGTCTTATCTCGACAGCTGTTTCAAGATGGCCATAGCTTACGTAATAACCATATTCATCTAAATATAAATCCAAGCCTAACTGTCTATATACATATGTGTGTGTTTGCTTGCATTGTGTATATGCATGTACTTATACATAATTACATACATAGATACACACACACACACACACACACACACACACACACACACACACACACACACACACACATATATATATATATATGTATGTATGTGTATGAGTGTGTGTATGTTTGTGTGTGTATGTATAAGAAAAGCAGTCTGTAATTCACTTCATTGTTGCGCAGAACTTCATACAAGCGCGCAAGTATAATATGAATTTATGTTACCTTTGAAACAATATTGCGGACGAAGAAAATGATAGTGTAAGTTTTACGTCAGTAGATCCAGTTACAAAGTCAGATTTTATGGGATAAGATTCATGATATAATTGGATATGTTGTATATTGGAGATAGAATGTTGTAGAGAGAGGAAAATAGGATAGCTGCCTCCAAGGTAATTTATGTTGTGACACTGGCTGGAACCAGTCTACATTTTCAAATGAAAATCTCAATATTTTGCATTATCTCAAAGTGAAATAAACATCATGATGTGAATTCGATAAAATTAGTGTCATCCGGCTAGTTCAGAAATGATGTAGGTTGCTCCAGGATCTGGAACTTTTAGGTTAGATGATGTACCGTGGCTCATAAAAACCAAGAGGGTTCATATAGTTTAAAATATTACAGCTGATAAAGGACGGCCTATGTTATTGTCAGAAATGCTAAGGCATGATCGTTAAATTGCCTGAAAAATTATGATAGAAACATAGAAGATTTGACTACATGAAGGCGGTGGTGATTTCGTTGCTCTATATAGGACATCTATGGAGGAGTAGGATTACTTAGGTCGATTTGCAGATGGATTTCGACAATTACAGAGAGATGATGTCTGTGAAGAGATTTGTTGGCATGGTAATATATCATTTGTCGACACGTTGTCCTTGCAGGAATAGCTGATCTTTATTTTGTGTAAGTTGAAGTGATTATTGTATTTGTGTGTGAGTGGAAAAATGATGACTTTTTTTAAACCGATAACCAAAGTGGGCTCGTTAGCCTGACAAAGAGCAAACCTGTTGTAGTTTACTTGCGTTAATAAACAATTTCTTTTGTTATATTCAGTTTAGAACGTTTTGAACGTTTTCTTTGTACTCTGTGTGTGTGTGTGTGTG
>NC_043005.1:25101720-25104220 GCF_006345805.1 Octopus sinensis
GCAACGGTCTGGCAGCTGTTGCAAAATGCCCTTTTGTTGGCTTCAGAACCCATTTTGTAGTTTTCCTTGATCTCGCTCAAAAATTTACTAAAACCTCTTCTCGCAATTCATTTCGGCAGATTTCTATGAAAGCTTTCATTTGCAGACCACAAACAACTTCTACAGTTTGTTACCAACCACCATTCATTGTTTCTGGTTTTTGAAACCAAACATTTCATAAATTATTGAGTATTTTGACAAACAGACTAATAAAACGGTGAATAAGTCACGTATTGATTTCACATATTCCTACCAAACCGAAAAAGTTATTATTAGCCTCACTGGTTACTTTAATGGTAATCGATTGGTCAAGTGTAAGATTCTATAGTCAAATAAAAGCCCCCTAATCGAAAAATACTCGTATAAATCAATGACTATTATAGCTAAAGTAATTATCTTGATAGAGTTGGTCTCAGTGTGTTTGCAAAAAAACAAATGGATTGAGGTCAACAGCGCTTTAGTTGCTTGGTTATTATTTCGCTTGAGCCATTTTCAATAATATCCTTGTTCTGATGGAGGTGTGTTTTTGGAAATCTGAGTCAAATTTCAAAGAGGTAGATGTGTAATCGATAATGTAGAAGTGACGGTTAAAAGATTAGACATTAAGAAAAGCGAAGGCAAGTGGAAAAACTGACGCTGTTTTCTGAGAGAAAGAATCGGTGGTATTAGTAGCATGAGATTAAGCTTGTCCAAATCCTGTCAGTTTTGGTTAACATGGATAGTTTTGGTTAACATGACAGTGGCAATGGAAGATTATTTCTTCTTGCGAATGGAAATAGCAAGAGGACGATTCATAATGGAAAATAATGATAATTTAGCATAAAGAAACAAATATATTACTGACTGATATTAGATAATGTAGATGATATTGGCGACGAATGATGGTGGTGATGGTGATGGTGGTGACGACTGGAATTGTGGTGTTGATGGCGATGGTAGAGATGCTGGTGGACATAGTGGGTGGTGGTAATAGCAGTGTTGGTGATGGTGGTGGGGCCAATGTGGAAGGCGAATTTTTAGAGTCCTTAGGGTGGAATGTTTCGCGTTAATTATTACAACGCTCTGCAGGTTGAGATCAAACTCTGTCGAGACCAACTTCGCAGAAAAAGTACCAAATCAGGTCTTTGAATTAATGGAACTGTAACAACTCCGTACTTTATGCGTGGCGGTACTTGTATTCTGAGTTCAAATCTCGCGAAGGCCTACTTTCATGGTAGATTTAATTCCCTGAATGGGGTTTAATGCCACCACCACGGGGCATACTGAATACCTTTATCGGAGTTCACTGTGTTGTAAGTATTCAGGTTTGGTTTTTCGTTTGAGGATGTATTCCTTCTTGCAACTTATATTGGAAGCTCTGTAAAGTGTCATGTCTGCTGATTTCTTTCTCGAATAAAAGAAAAAAAAACACACGTGTGGCAGATAAAGTAAATCTTGTTTAATAGGACAGGTGCCTTCTTAGTATCCACTTAGAATAGGAAAGTGAACTATACTAATAACAATTATGAATTGCTAACAAGGACACAATATTTCGTTTAGTAGCCACAATATACCATCAAGTATTTTTATGAATCAATATTGTGCTTCACTTTGTGTTAGCAGTGCCTTATTTTCTATTTTTTAAGTCTATCTCTACTGATTTTCTATTGCATTCAGAGCCAACATCGAAAGTTACGACGCTTCTTATACGAATACGTATGTGTAAACAATCCGATCGAAGGTAGAAAAAATAGTTAATAGGTGTGTATGCATACTTCAAGAGTTGTTGCTCTTTCTAACATAGGCAGAAGGACATTTTTTAAATGAAGAGATTAGTCGATTAAATGACTTCCCAGTATTTGACACAAGAAGGATGGAATGTAAAGTTAGTCTCGGCAGTATTTGTAATACGACCTTCCCTGATGACACTACAGCATTACCCGACTGGTAGAGGACTATAAGCACATGATGGCATTTTAGATCCCAAGCATTAGAACTCGGCCTTTGTTTGATCCAGAATGGTATGTAGGTTTATATTTGTGAATGTGTGTGCGAGTGAGTGCATGTGTGTGTGTGTGTGTACGCGCGCCCGTGTGTGTATGTATGTGTCATCGTACGTGTGTGTATAGTTAGACAATTAGACTAATCTAGGAACACATCCGGAATTTAAAACTATTTATTAACAAGTCGACTCAATCCGAGGCACATAGCATAGATTTTTTTCCACACGTAAATTCCAGAAACTTTACTTGAAGTGGAGCTTCTCAGATGTCGATGATCAGACTATGACCCACAGTAAATTTTTAAACCATCATAGCACACTAGTTATGCTTATTTATACTACAAGAGTACTGATGTCATTATAAAGCTAAAAGTATATTTACAGTTGATACGCAATCTCTGAAAATTTGCTAATGCATCAGTTTATAAAGCTTTCCCCTAAATAGCAGATAGTATTGTTAACGAAAAACGCGTAACATGA
>NC_043005.1:25109220-25134220 GCF_006345805.1 Octopus sinensis
ATACACATTGCATACGGATACATATACATGTATATATATATGTGTGTGTGTGTTATTGTGTATGTATGTATAGATATCTCTCTCTATATAAACGGCAGTTTGTCTGTGCGTGTTTCTGTGTGTCTGTTTGCTTGTACCCTCACCCTGACCACGGCTTTCAACCGATTCTGATGAAACTTGACACACACATAGCCCAATGTCATAATTCAAAACTAACGCAGCGAAAATTTTGAAAAGTTCCTCCAGTTCTGAAAAAAATCGATAAATTCGACATGGGGTCGAGAATCAGAAACACAAACCATAAACTGTCTAGGGGACGCAACTCCACCTTTTTTAAATCTCAAAAAAAATTTACCATCATTTTTTCCCATTTTTTTGCTATTTTTTGGCTATAACTCTCTAAAAATGCTTTATAGTTATTTCCCTTACAAACCTGAGCAACGCCGGGCGATACTGCTAGTATATATATATATGTATGTATGTATATATGCGTATATATATATATATATATATATGTACAGAGATAAACAAATACACAGACCCAGACATACACAGACATGACAGAAGTAAACAGGCACCTCATGAAACATCTTTTTATGTATATTCTAACTTGTAAAGTTTTATATTTTTTACTAATAGACATTTTTATGTTTCAGGTTCTGTATGTGACTGTTTAATCATGCCATGTACAAGAGAAGCCTTGGAACTGTCTGAATTTCAAAGAGGCCGTATTGTGTGTCATTCTAATGGTGGATACAGTCAACGTAAAATCGCAGAAAAACTTTGGGATCACACTTTCTACAGTTAATAGAGTGATTGAGGAATTCACCAGTGAGGGGAAGGAGTCCACATTATCCCACCCAGATCAACCAGGGCCCTCTGACAGGACCCTTCTCTTTGCTAAGCTAAGTGTGGAGGATAATCTTCGTTGCGAGGACTCTGACATAGCAGAACAAGTTGATGTCAGTCCCAGAACTGCTGTCAGGTATCTCCACAAACTTGGTTACTACGGCAGAGCAGTAAGAAAGAAGTCACTTCTTCGATCAGCCAGCATCAATTGGAGAAAAGATTAGGTCAGTGAGATGGTGGAGAGGCCATTAGCATTTTGGGACACTGTCATATTCTCTGATGAGTCCAGATTTACTGTATTTCCTAACATTTGTCGAGTGTGGGTCTGGAGACTCTGTGATCAAGAATTTGATGTGAAAAGATTGCAGCCAATAATGAAACACGGCAGCTATTCTGTGATGGTCTGGTGAGCAATGGTCGATCATGGTGGAGTGTGAGTGAAACAGAAACTCAGATAAATATGTGATCATAATGCAGAAAGGATTCCTTCCAATCTTCTCCAGTGATGAAATGATAAAAAAAGAGATTCTTTATTTATGGAAGATAGGGCTTCTTGTCACACAGCTAACATGACCCAAGATTTGTTGCATGAGAATGGCATTAAAATGCTTCCATAGCCATGTCAGTCACCAGATATGAACAGTATTGAACACCCCTGCGACATAATGGACAGGATACTGATATCTTCAAAGCCAGATATTTTGAGATTACAGCAAAAAACTTGGCAATAAATTCCGCAAGAGAATATTCGTCATCAGATCAGTAATATGCCTAATAGGGTCCTTGCATTGAAAAATGCAAAGAGCATGTCTACTAGATATTAAATATTCATATTATAACATTTGATAATGAATTTGAATATATAATTTCCGGTTTAAATAAATTTTAATGATTATAAGGGTGTCTATTTACTTCTGTTATGTCTGTATATATACATAGTAAATCCATGGAAGAAGGTTCCGAAATGGCCATAACTCATAGGATTATAAGTGATTAAATATATTCATCTCTCATACCTCCTGACATTTTATAAATTATATATTCCCTATGAAGCAATTTCATTGATAGGTGACACTTAGCGCTACATTTCTCGGTACCGGGTTACTTTGCGATCTGATAGCCGAGTCCTTTAGATGAGCTTTCTGCGATAGCCAATGATTTTCCGAATCCATATCTTATACTACAAATGTATGTATATCATTATTCAGTTTTATTTCAAGATTTCTTGTCAATAGAGAAAGAACCGGTTTCTAACCTAGATCCAAGGCTCCTTCATGCGTATGTATGTATATATATGTACATATATGAATTAATAAATGGAGTTAAAAGCAGGCGTTATTAAAATCTTTATACTTCCGACATATGTTTCGAAGAAAACATTGGTATTATACCTGAGGGAATAAAATGATGTAAAAGAGTGTAACCATCTCGCCAGTGGAAAAAAAAGTTTTTTTAAAAGATAACTTGCCATCGCTCCCTTCATTATATACGCGGTAATCACATTCGGTTAAAATGGCTTATTGATGTGTTTTGTTTCACTTTTTTCCCCTGATGAGATGATTACATTGTTTTACATCATTTTATGCCCTCAGGAATAATATCAATGTTTTCTTCGAAACATATGTCGGAAGTATAAAGATTTGAATAACACCTGCGTTTAACTACATTCGTTAATTTATCTGTTAATCAAAAACATTTCACTAAACCCTGGAATTTCTACCTTTATAAGTAGGCTGTAGCATTCTTGGCACTTACGTGAAATTTTGTTACTCTGATAACTATTTATTTATTGTTGTAGACATTGAAAAATACACATACAGTTATGTACATATATGTGTATATGCATATATATACATATGTACATATGTGTGTTCATGTATATATATATGTGCATATTTGTTATGCTTTTATATACATTTATGTATTGAAGTGTAGTTTTATTTGTCGACATAACGTCCTTTCAGACTTGGAGCTGAACTTCAACAACAACAACAACAACAGCAGCAAGAATAACATGGAATTAGAAAGAAACCATGGATTAAAAACCCTTCTATAGAAGACACAAATTTCCATTAAGAGCAAGGCATCCTTCCCTTTAAACATTCGGCCATCTTGTGCTCTCTAGAGAGCGAGAACTAAGCTTATAGTCTACATTCAATAGCAAAGAGAGAGCAAAGTTATTGATGGCTTAATGACAAACTGTCGGAAAACGTGTAAATTATGAAGAGATTCTTAGCATGAACAGATTCATTCTGAAAACACTTCTTAAGAGGAAGAAACTGGCCAAAATCAAATAGGCAGAACTGGAATTGTCTGGACATTTCTAGAATGTTCTGCTCGGTATTTGCGTTAGCTATAGATAAAAGCGAAATTATTTTTAAATGTAATAGTCAAACTAGAGTTAGTTTACTTAAGATTCAGTCAAGCGACTGAAACCAACTGAATGCTTCTGTTATAAATTTATTAAACAAGATATGCTACATATGTCATGTGCATCATTGTGTTGCTAATGTCAGATGTGTTAAATATCAAATTCTTTCGATTAGGCTTCAGACGCAATTGAATTTGTTAAGTTTAGCAATGATCAAATAGACTCGTATTATAACTGCTTATAACTGTTATATAACTACATATTATAATTGGTGCATATTTGTGTGTGTGTGTGTGTGCGCGCGTGTGTGTGTATTATAACTCATCGTTGTACATATAGATGTATCATACTTGCTTGAAAGACGACGATATGACAAGTTCGTTGGTGCGTTGCTATACTTCACCTTCAGTGTTCAGTTCTGGCAAAGGTCAATGTTTAGCTGACTTTCTTTTTCGGTGTCGATAAAATAATATCCAAACACACACACACACACACACACACACACACACACCCAAACACACACACACACAAACACACACACACACACACAACACACACACACGAACACACATGCACGTACACGCACGTACATTCACACACATATAAAGCTTTGGATTAATCCAAGTAAATCAGAGCTTGCTTTCTACGATGGAGTACCTAAGACGGAAAGTATCCAGAAGAAATCTAACTGGATCCGCGCATGCCTACCTGCGTCCACCTAAATACCTGCAACAAGCTCATACTCATTTGCAAGCAAGTTAGCTCAGATCTTTAAACTCATTTTAAAACTGTGTGTTGGTATAGAAATTGTCGTTGGCATCCCTCGTTTATGCGCCACTTTATAGGTAGAGCTTTTTCCACAACGCAACACTGCAGCAGAAGAGGTACAACATCGTGTTCTGCTCGGAGCCGCAGCAGCCTGTTGTCTACTGTCTACGCTCCACTCCAATAGAATGCTTATACTGTCGGACAAAGTGCAGACAGATATCAGCAAATATCTGCCTTGAATTAAGTAATACATGCGCTTAGTATTCCATCAAAGTCCTAGCTGTTGTTTTGTTACCAGGTCAGATGTCAACGTATTTCACTCATCGTGCGTATCGAATGATTTTGTCTCGCTCGAATCGAAGTCTACTCGCTTTTGCTCCGACAACACAACCTTCATATTTCACCTCAAATAACAGCCCCATACACTTTTAATGGATTTATAAAGTGTTTCACCATTTCTCGTGTGATCTTCACAGAAGTCTTACTGCTGTAATCTTTGAGAGGATTATCATCTATTCAATGACTATTTTCTCTGTAAATTTGAGGAACATGCCTACACAATATCGCCTTTCTCAACACATCCAACGACTAGGTAGCAGAACTCTGCTAGCTCTTTATCTATATATATATATATAATATATATATATATATATATATATATATATATGTATATGTATGTATATAAACTTAGATAAACTTAGATATGTTTCGACTAAAGATTGGTCCAGGCCGTGTCTAACTTAATAGCATCATTTGCACCTGATAGGATTATCTAAATCCTGTTTAAATCAAGTTTAGTTTTGCTCATGGTCTATTCAAGTAGTGAGTTCTTGTTGAGTGAGTTGTATCCAGGTATGGGTGGCTTATCCGGTATTCCTTGAAGAAATCTGTCCAGACTCCGTTTAAAGATGATGGGATCATTTTCCTCTCTGATCTCTTTCAGGGACAATGTTAAACAGGGCAGGGCCTGTTGAGGAAAATATATTGTGTCGCAGTGTACCTATATGTTGTGATCCTCGATGTGTGTGTGTGTGTGTGTGTGTGTAAGTGTGTGAATACGTGTCTGTACTTGTCTGTATTAACACACACACACGATGGACTTTGCCAAACGACCTGCACAAATGATTGGTTTATGGTGATCAAATGTATGTGCCGCCATATTAGCTCGCTCTCTTCATCAAATCGGTTTTGCCTGAACAGGCGCAAAGTGAGTCACGCGTCGACGAGATCGCACATCAACGCGAGATTAAGTGTCTTGCTTGAGAACACAACTCACCACCCAGTTTAGGAATTGAAACTACGATCACGCTGTCGTGAGTGAAACACCCTAACCACTAGGCCATGCATATATATATATATATATATATATATATATATATTATATATATATATATATATATATACTTACACACACACCACACACACACACATATATATATATATATATATATATATATACTAGCAGAGTTAACCGGTGTTGCCCGTGTTACATGCAATTGAAGAATTAGACTTTTCTGTTATATTTTCTGTAATGAACTGGAATATCTATGTTTCGAATTTCATCAAAATTGCAGATGAGAGCTATTTCCCCCTGTACACACCCTGAAATATTGTAATCGTGCCACATGTATCACAAACTACTGATTTTTATGCACATGTTCCAAAATTCCAGTCTTATTAAACCTGTAAAAAGGATTTTGCTTCTGAAAAATGGAGATCATGGAACTCTAAAATGTGAGAGTTAAGGCTCCTATTGGGGTTGGGCGTCTTAATGTCAACCAGAGAAGTTGAATTGTTGAGAATCTTTTTAACTTGGGTTCTATATCTATTGTTTGAATTTCTTTGAAATAGGAAATATATGTTCACTGGGTCTGTAAAAGAGAGCAAAGCTATAGGAAACCAAATGACGAATGATCACAATAAGCAGTCAGCTACCCTACCCTAGTCGTTACCCCTCCCAATGTAGTATTCCTCAACATCCAGGTGACAGGCACAGCCGTAAGATGCATTGCGAATCTATAGCAATTGGAAGGGCGTAACCCAACTG
The DNA here is from genome assembly GCF_006345805.1 of Octopus sinensis. Classification (NCBI taxonomy): domain Eukaryota; kingdom Metazoa; phylum Mollusca; class Cephalopoda; order Octopoda; family Octopodidae; genus Octopus; species Octopus sinensis. The sequence continues at coordinate 25,115,256 of NC_043005.1, forward strand.
AAATAAACATTAACAACTGTGTGACGTGAGGGCTAAGGAGAAATGAAAGTTGGAGTTTGCGAATGACCACTGTACTGATACGTTACTGGACAGAATAAATTTACAATCTATAAATGTCATCGAATAACCAGTCACTCATCTGGGAAGGCATTGAAATCAATGTTACCATCTGGGGACTATGGGTAACCCAGTGATAATAAAAAGACTCAAAGGTCTGCAATCAAATAACTTTACTCAACACTTTGCAACTGAATCAGTGGAAGCAAAGATGCCTCTCATTTACTTGACAATTTATGCAGCACATTGCAGAAATCACAACCTAAGTGTATGTCAAAGCAAACTCTTACACTGTTGTACCATTGAATTACAAATAATGCTCATCTTCTATGCTCGGGTGACCCTACTGCTTCCAAGATTATAAGTGTATTCGTCTTTGCTTAGATAAAATGACTAAATTGTGGGTGTTAAGTCCCCATGAAGGGGTCTTTCTAACTTGTAAGAAGTTGAAATTTTATAAATATTACTTCATTTGTATCTAATATGTATGGTTAAAATTTCAACAACAGCAAAAATATATAAATTTTCATGGGATTACGGCCCTTATGCATAGAATATAATTTCCAAATATCCTAAAGATCCATTCGGTACTTTTGACTTAGTTTTGGATTATATATATACACATATATACATGTAAATTTACATTTAAAATAACAAGGGTGAAAAATTGAATATTAATTTGATTAATATCAATTTAAAACCAATGGTGTAGTATATTGAAAAGTATGAAGTTTCAGAAAAATCTATATTACATACATATAAAAGTCATAGACATTCATTATGCTAGAAGTGTAAGTGAACATCCATTATGGTAGAAGATCCAATATGGTCTTACCATTCCTTTGTTAGTGGTGAGACCATAGCGGATCTTCTTCTAGCAAAATGGATGTCTACTCTTAATGGTTCATCCCTCTTATATAACAGTTTGACTTTACTAGTTTCGGTATTAAAGTCAAGGCATCTGACAGTTTCACTTTTAACACGTAATACTGAAATAGTGGAGAAGATATGATATTTATTGCTGTGGACTCACCCTAGGCAAGATGTTAAAAATGTTTTTGCCCATGACACTACATGAACCCTAAGTAAGGCATGTGTAAACTTTGAATGAAATTGGTTGTGTAGTTCTCAAGTTTTAGGGATTCACACAGACAGACAGACACACATTCTCAGTTTTATATATATATATAAATTAGAAATATTAAATTTCTAAATATATAAGTCATTTTAAATATATTTTTATAAAAAAAACTCGCTAAATAATCCGTTTAAGTGTTTGTAGTGTCCTGTGTTGTCCCTTCTATGTTTGATTGTAATACTCGTAATAAAGAGAGAAGGCCATTCTACTCTAGCCTGATGACGAATAAGACTCAGAAACATGCATGTCTCTAGATGCTGGCCTAGCTGTTGGGGGTGCTTGTCTCCCCTTCGCAAATATAAGGACGCAGGAAATGTGTCAAAGCTGACAGGAAGCGTCGATGCTTCCTAGGGCTAACTAGCAGTGGTGTGATTCCCCTTACGGGACTGTCTCGTTAAGTTGACAGTATACAACTGGTCTCTCTCTCTCCTCTCTCTCTCTCTCTCTCTATATATATATATATATATATAATATATATATATATATATAATATATATATATATGTGTGTGTGTGTGTGTGTGTGTGTGTGTGATTAAGCAACTTGTTGCAAAAAACCCTTATTATTATAATTATGTAAATTTTTATCGAATATTGTCCTTTTCCATACCGAAATACTAGTAGGTGAAATTTGTTGATTTTACTAAATTAATTATATTTCACCCTATATCTGTAATGAATATATACATATATATATATATATATATATATATATATATATATATATATATATATATTACATATATGTATACACACATACACACACACACGCCCGTCCGCACACAGACATTCACACACAAACACGCACCCACACACACATAACAAATATGAATATATTTTTGTATATTTAGGCAAATTGCCAGATTCATTTGAGCGTCAAATAAAAATTCATGCGGAATATGTTTCCCCTCTCTGGACTTGATCCGGATAATTTACCTGGTAACTTATTAGTGAACCCAAAAAATACGAAAAGTAAATTTGACCTCGGGGTGATTTGAACTCAGAGAGCAGAGAACCGGAATGTATTTTACATGGTATTCAATTTCACATTCTAATGAATCTAAGAATTCGCCTGCATGCATCTATGTATGTATGTATGTATGTATGTATGTATGTATGTATGTATGTATGTATGTATCTATCTATCTGCCTGTCTATCTATCTATCTATCTATCTATCTATCTTCTATCTATCTATCTATCTATCTATCTATCTATCTATCTATCTATCTATCTATCTATTATCTATCTATCTATCTATCTATCTGTCTGTCTGTCTGTCTGTCTGTCTGTTTATCTATCTATCTGTCTGTCTGTCTGTCTGTCTGTCTATCTATGTCTGTCATCTACTAACGCGGAAGTGCGGGACGCGATGGCAGAATGCTGGAGGGACACATCGCCGGGTTTCGATGGTCTACACTACGAGCTTTATCGTTGTATGCCAGACTTATTAGGAGACGCCTTGGCAGCGGTGTACTGTAACTGGCAGCAAAACGGGAGCATCGTCGGTTTAGTGAGCCGAGGAGCCGTAACACTGCTGAAAAAAGATCCAAACAAGGGGGACGTAATAGATAAGCTTAGGCTTATCAATCTGCTTAATGCAGACTTAAAAATTTTGGCCAAGGTGTTAGCCAAGAGGTTGGCGCTTGTCATCGAGAAACTGGTCAACGAGTCGCAAACGGGCCTGAGCATCCATGACAACCTCCATCTGATGCGCTACATCATAGACAGGGTAGTTAAGGAACCTGGCATGGGTGGGGGCCTGATCAATTTGGATCAATCGAAAGCTTTCGATAGGGTAGACCATCGATTCTTGGAGGCTGTCCTCATAGCGGCTGGTTTCGGTCCCGTCTTCCGCGGCTGGATAGCTGCTTTGTACAGAGGCATCCGTTCGGTAATTCACGTAAATGGACATCTATCGAGACCTTTCGACATTGCACGTTCGGGCCGTCAGGGATACCCCCTCTCGTCGCTTCTATACGTATTGACTCTCGAGCCATTACTGCGGAAGCTGGTGACTCTGAGGGGCATCTCGCAAGAATTGGGATGCAGGACGAGCGTGTCTGCATACGCAAACGACGTCACCGTCATAGTGTCTAGCCAAAAGCACATCGAGCTGGTCAGCGAGACACTGAAGGTCTATGAAGCGGCAACAGGAGCAAAAATCAACCGGGAAAAGTCAGTGGACGGCATGGGCTCGGCACCTGGAGAAGCAAACCCTTGTCGTCCATCAGCGCCTCCGTCGTGGGACGCTGGACCAACGGTCCGGTCGAGTTGCTCGGGGTCTGGTTTGGTCCGGACCTTCAAATGGAGAAAAACTGGAACGAGATAACGAGTAGGGTGGTCACTCTCGACCGGCAATGAGCCGAGAGGAAGTTGTCCCTGAAAGATCGGGCGGAGGTGGTGAACACGAACATCGCGTCCGTCATCTACTACCGCCTGACCGTCGTGCCTTGTCCCGACCCTACCATCACCAAACTAGAATACATTCTCTTCCGCTTCTTGTGGAAAGGAGGCGCTCCGATGGTCAGGCGATCCAATTGCTGTCAACACCCGTAAAAAGGAAGCCTGGGCATGCCATGGTTGATGATGTGCAGACACGCACTGAGACTGCCTCTCCGGTTCTACGTAGACTCTGTTGAGGAGGTTTGATAACCGTTTGTGAAGCACGCTTTCCAGCAGCTCGTTTCCATGTGGATCAAAAAGAGGCCGAGGAAGGGCGAATGGTACCGCGAGTGTCGCGTTGCTCTCAAGCAACTATGCCGTCCCTGGTCGACCTTGAGCAACTTCAACACAACCAAAGCGTTCTATAGGGAATTAGTGGTGGGGAGGTACGACGACGATCTCGGAGCGAACCTGGGCGTCGACGAGGAATACCTGCCCAGCCTGTTCAACACGACTTTCGGACTGGGACCTATGGACAACTTCCAGAGATCCCTGGCCTGTCAGTGCTATCGAGAAGCGCTACCCGTTCGGGATAAGCTGTACAGACATGGCTCGAATATTGCCCAAGGTTCCCGTGGCCTTTTCCGTAGGCTTTTCTATCCACGGACAAACTTAATCTATTTTCCCTTTTTCATTGACATACACGATCCCTATTGATCGGCCCCACTTTTTTTTTCACGATCCCTTTTGATCGGAATCCTCCCTTTTTTTCGCGATCCCTTTTGATCGGAATTGGCCCCTTCCTTTTCCTCCCTCCTCTTGTTCCCAAAAAGAAAAGCTCTCCTTTATATTTTGTCCTTTCTGTGTCTAGCCCTGCGTGGCCAATAAAGAAATCTACCTATCTGTCTGTCTATCTATCTATCTATCTATCTATCTATCTATCTATCTATCTATCTATCTATCTATCTATCTATTTGTCTGTCTATCTATCCATCCATATATACATACATATCTGTTTGTCTGTCTGTCTGTCTCTATATATACACACATACATACATGGATACATTCAACAACACACATATATATGCATACATTTTACATATATACATATATATATATGTGTGTGTGTATGTGTGTGTCTGTATATATACATAGAAAAACATTCACTCACACACACACACACACACGCTTACCCAACATATGCCAAATATACATGCGATGTTTGTAATCAATAACAGGGTATCCTGCGACAATTCTTGAAAAAGTAAAATCTAAATAGATAAAATAAACAAAACAAAATAAAAGTTTCCCCCCACCCCACTTTATTTTCTTTCATAATCTTATGCTAACTTTCTTTTTCAGACCTCACAGATTGCTTGCTTCAACGCAGACTACAAAAATCTCCCAATCAACGATTGGTGGAGGGATGTTTTAGTTTAATTTATGTTTATTTGTTATTTTTATGGAAGTTTTATTTTACTTATTTTTTTCTTAATTTAAAAAAAAAATGTCGTCTGTTTTTTTGATATTTTTCTTTTGTTACTCTTGTGTTATTGCTTTTTCGAATGTATCTTTTTAAAGCCATTTTGTAGTTTAAATATTTTTTTCTGTTCTGTTTGTTTGCTGATTCTTGTTTGTTCTTTAATTATTTTTCAAAAATTCTGCTATTTTGTTTTTCTTTTACATTGCCCTTTTCTCTCTTCCTTTCTTCTTTCCTTCCTTCCTTCCTTCCTTCCTTCCTTTCGTCTTTTGTTTATTTCTTTCTTCTTTCGTCCTTTATTTCTTTGTGTCTTTCTCTCTTTGTTATTTTTTGCTTTCTTTCTTCAGGTCTTAGATGCAAAATCTCTCTCACTTCCTCTCTCTATGTCTCTATCTATGTCTCTGTGTGTGTGTCTGTCAATATGTGCGTTACAATCTATTTGTCCAGTTTTTTGTGTATATACATCTCTCTTCCTCTCTCTCACTTTTTTGTCAATATATCTATGTTTATACAATACACACACACACACATACATACATACATACATACGTACATATCTGTATGTGTATCCCTATAATGACCATGAGCACCACTTTGGGTATCTATTTGTACTCCTATCCGAATATCTCGTCTTTTCTCTTTTCCCCACTCACTCACTCACTCACTCACCCACTCACTCGTTCATTATCTATCTATCTATCTATCTATCTATCTATCTATCTATCTATCTATCTATCTATCTATCTATCTATCTAGTTGTCTGTCTGTCTAGCTTTCTGTTTATCTATCGGTCTATGTATGTATGTATGTATGTATGTATTTATCTATCTGTCTGTCTGTCTGCCTGCCTGTCTGTCAGTCTGTCTGTCTGCCAGTCTGTCCAAAATGTGATAAATCGATTGATTTCTCGGTCCGTCTGTCAGTTGTTAAAACAACCATCTCGTTTTTTCTTCCTCGTCTGCCAGACGCACTCTTTCGCTCAGTCTCCCTTACAGTATTTACAATATTTACGGCCTTCGAAGGCGGAGCGCTGGCACAATCGTCAGCACGCTGCGCAACATGCTTATCGGCATTTCCTCTATAATTAGTTCTAAGTTCAAATTCCGTTGTGGTCGACTTTGCCTTTCATCCTTTTAGAGTCGATAAATTAAGTACCAGTTAAGCACTGGTATTGATGTAATCGTCTTACCCTCTCATCGAAATTGCTGGCCGATATTGCTGTCCCTGTACCATAATTTGAAGAAACCAATATTTACTCATTCGCTTAAATTATTCTCTTCATTTTCAGTTTTATTATTTACGTCATTCCAGTCACCAATTTCCCTCTTCTTCACTTCCACAAATTATTCGCACTACAACATTTTGTATTCAAAAGTATGGCCATTCCACTCACTGGGTCGCAGTGATTCTGTCTGAGAGTTATGCTTAAGGGCACACAAGTATCTCAAACACCCAACCACTTATACGATAATCCATTTAACAGCAAATTCAGTTGATCGCACAACTAAATTCTCATCGTTATAATACAGGGACAACCATTTATGTTTGTGTATGTATATGTATATATATAAGAAAAGGTGTAAATAATGGCCATTACACATTTTTTTATTGTAATAAATTTGACTTACAACTGGTTCTAGTAGTCGTTATTAGTTCGTTATTGATAGGTTTGCTCAATTGGCCCATTGATCGGTTGAGAAAAATTGAACGACCTATGAAATTGTTACTACGTTCGTCAGTCATTTCCGGTTATAACAAAGCATGTTATAACACTGAAGGAATGGTACAGGCATTGGTGGGAGCGGGTGGTAGAAGAGAGGCAATAAGAAACAGTATATAAATATAAATTGTTAGATAGATAGATAGAGGGATAGATAGATAGAGGGATAGATAGATAGACAGATAGATATGTATGTAGATAGACAGATAGATAGATAGACAGATAGAGAGTGAGATAGATAGATAGACAGATACATAGATAGACAGATAGATGGATAGATAGATAGATAAATAGATAGATAGTTAGACAGACAGATAGATAGTTAGACAGCCAGGCAGATGGATAGATAGATAAATAGATAAATAGATTGATAGATAGATAAATAGATAGATAGTTAGACAGACAGATAGATAGTTAGACAGACAGACAGATAGATAGATAGATAGATAGTTAGATAGATAGACAGATTGGAAGATAGATAGATAGTTAGATAGATAGACAGATAGGAAGATATGTTTCTTTATTAGCCACACAGGGCTGCACACAGATAGAACAAATTACAAGGTAGAGCTTTTCTTTTGAAGGTTTAAAAAAAAAAAAAAAAGGAAGGGGGAGTTTCGATCAAAAGGGATCGTAAAAGGAGAGAAAGAGGACAAAAAAAAGGGGGTGTGAAAAAAAAAAAAAATCTGATCAATAGGGATCGTTATCACAGAAATGTCAATATGAAGTGTAAAGGGGAGGACAGGTGAGGTTTACCCGTGGAAAGAAAAGCCTACGGAAAAGACCACGGTAACCTCGGTCAATGGAGTCACATGTTACATTTTTTTTTTTTTTTTTTGCAAATAAGCAACTCTCTGTTTTCAATTTCTGGGTTCATAGGATCATGCTCAAGGTGGCTTCGTCATTCATACGTGCCATTCTTGCTAAATTCACCCATCTTTTTTTAAAACATTCGCTAGACAAAACTTGTCTCTCTACTCTCACTTTCCTTTTCAAGTGGTACTTGAAGAAGTTGATAAGAGATTGACCAGAGAGGAAAGTGTTTGTCTCCAATCCTTTCAGACGCGTCCACCAGATACATTCTTTCGCCATAGCCACAAGGATGATGAAAATAGCTCTTCCTTCCCGTTTGAAGGAGGGAGGCGTGGCAATATTAACGATAGACTCAGCGACTCGTGCAGAACGGTTTCGTCGCTCTGACCGCATCTCGGGCAGGTCGGCCTCGTGTTTCTCGAGCCGTGTCTGTAGAGCTTATCCCGAACGGGTAGCGCTTCTCGGTAGCACTGCCAGGCCAGGGATCTCTGGAAGTTGTCCATGGGCCCTGGCCCGAAAGTCGTCCTGAACAGGCGGGTCAGGTACTCCTCGTCGACGTCCAGGTTCGCCCCGAGCTCGTCGTCGTACTTCCCCTCCACTAAACCCCTATAGAATGCTTTGGTTGTGTTGAAGTCACTCAAGGTCGACCCAGGACGGCAGAGTTGCTTGAGAGCAACGCGACACTCGCGGTGCCAATCGCCCTTCTTCGGCCTCTTTTTGATCCACGACTGCAGTTCGGTCATGGAGACGAGCTGCGGGAAAGCGTGCCTCACAAACGGCGACCACACATGTTCACCGTCGTCTACATAGAGCCAGAGATGTCGCAGTCTCAGCGCGTGTCTGCGCATCATCAACCACGGCATGCCCAGCCCTCCTTTTAACGGGTGTTGACAGCAAATGGATCGCCTGACCATCGGACGCATCCTTTCCACAAGAAGCGAAAGAGAATGCGTTGTAGTTTGGTGATGGTAGGGTCGGGACAAGGTACGACGGTCAGGCGGTAGTAGATGACGGACGCGATGTACGTGTTCGCCACCTCCGCCCGACCTTTTAGGGACAGTTTCCTCTCGGCCCATTGCCGGGCGAGAGTGACCACCCTACTCGTTATCTCGTTCCAGTTCTTCTCCACTTGGAGGTCAGGACCAAACCAGACCCCGAGCAACTCAACCGGGCCGTCGGTCCAGCGTCCCACGACGGAGGCGCTGGTGGACGGCATGGGCTTGCTTCTCCAGGTGCCTAGTCGCAAGCCCACTGACTTTTCCCGGTTGATTTTCGCTCCTGTCACCGCTTCGTAGTTTTTCAGTGTCTCGCCGACCTGCTCGATGTGCTCGTGGCTTGACACTATGACGGTGACGTCGTCCGCGTATGCAGACACGCTCGTTCCGCATCCCAGTTCTCGCGGGATGCCTCTCAAGGTTGCTAGCTTCCGCAATAATGGCTCGAGAGTCAATACGTATAGAAGCGACGAGAGGGGGCATCCCTGAGGGACTGAACGTGCGATGTCGAAGGGTCTCGATAGATGTCCATTCACGCGAATTACCGAACGGATGCCTCTGTACAAAGCGGCTATCCAGCCGCGGAAGACGGGACCGAAGCCAGCCGCTCCGAGGACCGCCTCCAAATATCGATGGTCTACCCTATCGAAAGCTTTCGATTGATCCAAATTGATCAGCGCCCCACCCCTGCCAGGTTCGTTAACTACCCTGTCTATGATGTAGCGCATCAGGTGGAGGTTGTCATGGATGGTCCGGCCTGGCACGGCGCATGTTTGCGCCCTGTCGACCAGTTTCTCGATGACAAGCGCCAACCTCTTGGCTAGCACCTTGGCCAAAATTTTCAAGTCTGCATTAAGCAGAGCGATGGGCCTAAAGTTATCTATTACATTTCCCTTGTTTAGATCTTTCTTCAGCAGTGTTACGGCTCCTCGGCTCACAAAACCAGGAATGCTCCCGTTTTGCTGCCAGTTGCAGTACACCGCCGCCAAGAGGTCTCCAAACAAGTCTGGCATACAATTGTAAAGCTCGTAGGGTAGACCATCCAAACCCGGTGATTTGTCCCCCGAGCATTCTGCCATCGGTTCCTGCACTTCCGCCGCCATGATGGCACCTTCGCAGCACCCTGCCTTTCTTGTCGAGAGTCGTGGTAGGCTATGTAGGTAGGCACTGAAGTCCACCCTACGTTCTTGCCCTCCACTCGTTCCGAACAGTCGGGCAAAATGCTGCTGAAAGGCCTCACACATTTTACTTGGCTCGAGCAATTCGCGCCCCTGTTCATCTACCAGTGACCGAATGGTGGCTTTGTTGCCCTGTTGCGCCTCTGCCACCCGGGCCTCTCTCGCGGCTCCAACACCTTCGTTCCTTAGAGCACGCATCCTAGCTCTGACAGCACATCCTTCGTGTTTGGCGTTGAAGTGTTGGTCGAGGGCCAACCTCGCCGCCAAAACGTCGGATGCGATGCCGCTTCTAATTGCCTCTTCTAGCTTCTTAACTAGCTCACCCTCTACTCTATTTCTATCTATGGCTAGTGCTTTGCTGTACCTAATCGCTTCTGCTTTTACTGCTCTCTTGAGGGCAAACCACCATTTGTTGTTGATGATGGCTCCCGTCAAAGCCCTCTTTACTAGTGTGCTAATCCGGTCTCTGAAAACCTGTCTCGATGGGAAAGACGTGTTAGATAGATAGACAAATACATAGATAGACAGATAAATGGATAGATAGATATAGGTAGAAGTGTGCAATTGAGTGCGTGTGTGTGAAAATGCGTGTGTGTGAAAGTGCGTGAGTGTTTTTGTGTGTGTGAACAATCAATTCATCAATCAGTCAGTCAGTCAGTCACTCACTCAATCAATCAATCTATCTATCTATCTATCTATCTATCTATCTATCTATCTATCTATCTATCTATCTATCTATCTATCTATCTATCTATCTATCATAGAAGTATTCTTGGGAACGTCTCGTCCTTTACTCTTAGTGGGGGATTGGAATGCTACCTTGGACACGCATGTAGACTACGTGGGTAGAGATAGGAATAGACGGGGATGCAAATGCCTCAGAGACCTGCTCAGAGGCTTTCAACTGTCTGACAGGTTCCGACTAGACCACCCGAATGCGCCAACGTGGACATGGAGCAACCGCATCGGGTCGTCGAGATCGTATCTAGATAGGATACTGTGTAGGACAGTAGACAGAGATAGCATAGGATGTCCACAATTCCACATAGTCAGCTACACGGATCACAAACTTGTGACATGTACGCTAGAAGAACTGGAACGAGATAACGAGTAGGGTGGTCACTCTCGCCCGGCAATGGGCCGAGAGGAAACTGTCCCTAAAAGGTCGGGCGGAGGTGGCGAACACGTACATCGCGCCCGTCATCTACTACCGCTTGACCGTCGTACCTTGTCCCGACCCTACCATCACTAAACTACAACGCATTCTCTTTCGCTTCTTGTGGAAAGGATGCGTCCCGATGGTCAGGCGATCCATTTGCTGTCAACACCCGTTAAAAGGAGGGCTGGGCATGCCGTGGTTGATGATGCGCAGACACGCGCTGAGACTGCGACATCTCTGGCTCTATGTAGACGACGGTGAACATGTGTGGTCGCCGTTTGTGAGGCACGCTTTCCCGCAGCTCGTCTCCATGACCGAACTGCAGTCGTGGATCAAAAAGAGGCCGAGGAAGGGCGAATGGCACTGCGAGTGTCGCGTTGCTCTCAAGCAACTCTGCCGTCCCGGGTCGACCTTGAGTGACTTCAACACAACCAAAGCATTCTATAGGAGATTAGTGGAGGGGAGGTACGACGACGAGCTCGGGGCGAACCTGGACGTCGACGAGGAATACCTGACCCGCCTGTTCCGGACGACTTTCGGGCCAGGGCCCATGGACAACTTCCAGAGATCCCTGGACTGGCAGTGTTACCGAGAAGCGCTACCCGTTCGGGATAAGCTCTACAGACACGGCTCGAGAAACACGGGGCCGACCTGCCCGAGATGCGGTCAGAACGACGAAGCCGTTCTGCACGCACTCGTGCAGTGTCCAACAATTTCCGACCTGTGGGCTTGTGTCGAACAACTGCTGTCACGTGTGGGACGAGTCGGTTTATCAGCTGAGTCTATCGTCAATATTGTCACGCCTCCTTCCTTCAAACGGGAAGGAAGAGCTATTTTCATCATCCTTGTGGCTATGGCGAAAGAATGTATCTGGTGGACGCGTCTGAAAGGATTGGAGACAAACACTTTCCTCTCTGGTCAATCTCTCTTCAACTTCTTCAAGTACCACTTGAAAAGGAAAGTGAGAGTAGAGAGGCAACTTTTGTCTAGCGAATGTTTTAAAAAAAGATGGGTGAATGTAGCAAGGATGGCACGTATGAATGACGAAGCCACCTTGAACCGTAAAAATTAATACAGAGAGTTGCTTATTTGCAAAAAAAAAAATAAAAGAAAGAAATATAACATGTGACTTCATTGACCGAGGTTACCGTGGTCTTTTCCGTAGGCTTTTCTTTCCACAGGTAAACCTCACCTGTCCTCCCCTTTACACTTCATATTGACATTTCTGTGATTACGATCCCTATTGATCAACTTTTTTTGCTCTCCCCTTTTCTTTTCTTTTTTTTTTCCCTCCCCCCCTTTTTTAAAATCCTCCCTTATTTTTGTCCTCTTTCTTTCCTTTTACGATCCCTTTTGACGGAAAACCAACCCCCTTTTTTTTACCCCCAAAAGAAAAGCTCTACCTTGTAATTTGTTCTGTCTGTGTGCAGCCCTGTGTGGCTAATAAAGAAACATATCTATCATTTTGTTTATCTTTTGCTCTTGTGAGGGAATACATTTCCGATGTGAGGGAATACATTTCTATTAAATTAATTTCATCGAGTAGGCTTTCTTTAAAGTGTAAACTAACTTTTATTAACGAAATTTATGTCATTCGCTTTTTCGCGTATCCACGTTTACGTTTCTTCTCGCTCTCTTCCTCTCCGTCTCTCTGTACACACACACACAGACACACATCTTATATAAAACAATAAATAACAAAAACAATACAATGAGATAAAATAAAAATGGTTTGAAAAATAACGCATTATTTGAACATTTCATGGGTGAGGGAATTCCTTAATTTTTGAACATTAGCCATTCATCAGAAATTATGAAAGAAAGAGAGAAAATGAACCAATATATAAAAATGACAAAGGTCACACGAAGAAGTTGAATTGGTGGAAACGAAGCGAGAACGAGGCTCTAAGGAGGGAAGGGGTAGGTGTGTCGAAGAGTGTACCAATGTGTTTCTGTGTCCCCGAATGGGTAAAAAGGGGAATGATGTATGTGTGTGAGGTTATGTACTGAGATGCGTTTTACTAAGGTAGTATAGTAGCATTGGTTGATGGAAGTGGGGATGTTTGTGTGTTTGTGTGCAAACGTGTATTTGTAATTGCTGAGTGAACGGAGGCGCAATGGCCCAGTGGTTAAGGCAGCGGACTCGCGGTCATAGGATCGCGGTTTCGATTCCCAGACCGGGCGTTGTGAGTGTTTATTGAGCGAAAACACCTAAAGCTCCACGAGGCTCCGGCAGGGGATGGTGGTGATCCCTGCTGTACTCTTTCACCACAACTTTCTCTCACTCTTACTTCCTGTTTCTGTTGTACCTGTATTTCAAAGGGCCGGCCTTGTCACTCTCTGTGTCACGCTGAATATCCCCGAGAACTACATTAAATGTACACGTGTCTGTGGAGTGCTCAGCCACTTACACGTTAATTTCACGAGCAGGCTGTTCCGTTGATTCGGATCAACCGGAACCCTCATCGTCGTAAACCACGGAGTGCTTCCATTCCAATTGCTGAGTGGTAATGAGACAGAGTATATGTGACGAAACGAGGACGAATTACTGACGAAGTGCGCACTGCACGTACACACACACACACACACACACACATACACGCATACACGCAAGCTATGACATACAGATACACCACCCTCACATACACTCATCTAGATATATTTATGCATGCGTATTCTTCACAGAGGATAACAAAAACGGAAACACGACCGGAGTTTTTTCCGAAATAGCGAACCCCACCGGGAATCCAACGTTGAATTAAATGGAGTGAGAGATTAAAACTACCATTTTCACTCTCTTTCTTCTCCCACTCACTCACTCACTGTCACTCACTCACTCGCTCTCTCTCTCTTTCTTTCTCTATTTCTCTCTCTCCATCTATTTATTTCTTAATATTTAGCAGAGGCAACAGGGTGACCCAGGGGCCGGGTGTTTCGTGCGTTTTACTGATTGATAACTAGTTCGGTAAGCGCTAACGCACGGAACTTTTTGTCCTTGAGACTCTTGGTTGCTTCTGTTAAATATTAATAAACAAAGATGCATATATATATATATATATATATCAAGGAACTGAGACATCCCAAATCAAAGAAAAACTTACAACCAAAAGCCTTACCATACATCTCCACACACAACCCTCTCAATAACGAAGCCTTCGACACCATCCTCCACAACATACCCCTCCTAAAAAAAGACCACAGAATGAACACAATCCTCCAAACACACACGATCATAAAAAGCAAAAGACAGCCTAGATCCATGAAAAGTCTCCTTACACAAGCCCGAATTCACTCTTCAACACCAGAAGCCGACAGTAAAAAAATGTGGAAGACCCAATTGCGGGATATGCGACTATCTAATTGAGGGATCAGAGTTCTCCTTCAAACAGGGACAACGGATTACAGTGAAAAGCAACTTCACATGTGCTTCGGAGAACCTAATATACTCACTAACCTGCTCCGGGTGTCAAGAGCAGTACATAGGCCAAACAAAAATGGTTTGCGTAAACGAATGGCCCGCACAGATCCCAGATAAAAATTCCCCAAAACAGAAAAATAGCTTTTAGCCAACACATAGATACTTGCGCCAACAAAAAAAACACCAAACTTCAGAATTTTCCCCCTCTACCAATTTAGGGACGATACAACCTCGAGACAACGAATAAGTAAAGAAAATCTCTTTATTACAAAATACAAGCCACTTCTTAACGGGTCTACGACAAACAATTAATATACCTCAACTTTAGAATAAAAGAAATATATACACACACAAATATTACACTCCATAGAATCCATTACTAATCAGCCCCATCATAGCTATACTTACACCCTTTCATATTCTCCCTTCTCTGATTTTTCTTCATCTTCTTCTTCCTCTTCTTCTTCATCATCATCATTATCATCATCATCGTCGTCATCATCATCACCACCATCATCACCACCATCTTCTCCTTCTCCTTCTTCTTCTTCTTCTTCTTCTTCTTCATCATCATCATTATCATCATCATCGTCGTCATAATCATCACCACCATCACCATCATCGTCATCTTCTCCTTCTCCTTCTTCTTCTTCTTCTTCTTCATCATCATCATCATCAACATCGTCTTTTTCTTCTTCTTCTTCTTCTCCTTCTTCTTCTTCTTCTTCTTCTTCTACTTCTCCACCCCCTACCCCTTAACTTTGTCACTAATGCTTTTTAGTATAACACCTACGCTAATTCTATAAACAAGCCTGTCAATATAAATATTCTCCTGAATTGAACTGAGACTGCCAGCCGCCACTGACCATTCAAAACAGACCATCAGGGCACTCCCAGATTCTCCCACCCCCTTTCCTCACCAGCCTTCTTCCTCTACTACCCTACCAAGAACTCACAACGACCTCCAACACACAAGTGCAAACAAGGGAGTCAGAGAAAGGCAGAATGCCACTTAAATCTGAACACTACTATAGAAATATTCTTTTAAAAAAACTTTTCTTCTAATTTTTCTAAATTTAATTATTTAATCGTTACAGTTGAAAAGGTCTCAAAATGACCGAAACCGGTACTGAAATGTTCACTATAAAATTATTTTAGCATTTTCTATTTTTGACTTGTTTTTTATATATATATATATATATATTTATAAAGATGGATAGTATATATATATATATATATATATATAATATATATATATATATATATAGACAGATAGATAGATATAAGTAGATAGATAGTAGTATATTATATAATATATATAGAGAGAGAGAGAGATAGAGAAATATAAATAGATAGATAATATGTATATATATATATAAAGATGGATAGTTATTATATATATATATATTTAGATAGATATAAATAGATAGATAGTATGTATATATATATATAGAGAGAGAGAGATAGAGAGATATAAATAGATAGATAGTATGTTATATATATATATATATATATATATATATATAGATATAATATATATATATATATATATGTATTATATATATAGATAGATAGATAGATAAAGTGCTACTTCTTCAACAAAGTCACTGTACGATGATAAATAAGAACTCACATAATTTTACTTCAAATTTAAACTTACTGAAATAGATTGACATGTGTAAAGCCGTGGGTACCAAAAATGTATTTCGGCACCCACGGCTTCTCACATGTCATTCTGTTTCAGCAGGTTTAAATAAGCTGTTGATTAAACTGCCAATACATATCTATATGAAATGGAAGTGAAAGAATATGGTAAAATAAATTTTTTTAAATAGGAAAACTATTTATAGCGGATCGAATTCCGTTAGAAACTGTATTCTTTTCTGATGTTCATTTTGGTCTATACAGAAATATTTCTAGTAATACTGTTTGTGCACGCATACATACAAATATACGAACGTATACACATGCACACACACACCAACACACACACACACACACACACACACACACAGTGAGAATTTACAGAAAACCAAAAGACGAAGACGAGTTTGTAAACAACAAACATGTATTAGTTTAACGCTCGGAAAGTGGGAAAATCTTTTAAGTTTCGAGCCTACGTTGTATATATATATATACTGTACATGCATACACCAACACATAGATATATACAAAAATGCATACGCGCACACACACACACACACACACACACACACACACACACACACATATGTAATATATGTATACCTGTATACGCACGAATACATACATACATATACACACACATAAATTTACTGAATATCTCGTTTCTAAGTGTACTAATCTATGGCGGTGAGGCACCAGTTTTGGTTACATTATTTCAATTTACTAGGACATTTAATCCATTTTTACGTTCTGAGTTCAAATTCCACCAAGGTTGACTCTTTTCGACTTTCTCTTTCATTTCACTCATTCTTTCGGTGTTCGATGAAAAACTGGAATAGATGTATTCGTCTAGACACACCACACAAAATTTCAAGCCTTGTGCGAATAGTAGAAATAAGTACTGCTGCTACTACTTACTACTACTACTATTATTACTACTACTACTACTACTACTACTACTACTACTAGAAGTACTGAGTGAGAGAGCTGCACATGCCATTAAAGTGTCACTTGGGTGCAAATATACAAAGTCCAATATATTGTTCACGACTATCCTATTTCTTTATTACCCACAAGGGGTTAAACATAGAGGGGACAAACAAGGACAGACATAGGTATTAAGTCGATTACATCGACTCCAGTGCGGAACTGGTACTTAATTTATCGACCTCGAAAGGATGAAAGGCAAAGTCGACCTCGGCGGAATTTGAACTCACAATGTAACGACAGACGAAATACTGCTAAGCATTTCATCCGGCGTGCTAACGTTTCTGCCAGCTCGCCGCCTTATTGTTCACGAATATCCGTCTGATAAGGGTACACAGGCACATGCATTATAACGATAATTGCGCGCCATGAAAACCTCAAATCAAAATAAACAGTGCAGGACCTTGCAAGTGGGGCCCAGTTAGAATTTTCTGCATGCCGAGTAGACCATCCCACTTAAAATGTCCCTGAATAATGGTTATTTAAGGATGATGAACAATACACCCATGTTTTCAGAGGTGATGTGTTGAAACCCCAAAGAATTCCTCTCAATATATAGCTATAATGCTCCTCCAATACATCTCGTGATAAGAGATGCACATATCATCAGCCACTGATTAAGTTCAAGCAATTGACAAATATTATTATTATTATTATTATTGAGTGAGAGAGCAGTGCATGCCTTCAAAGTGACACTGGGGTAAAATATACGAAGCCCAGTATACCCATCATGACTACCCGTCTGATAAGGGTACTCTAGGCACATGCATCACAACCATATGTGCACGGCATTGTGATCTCATATCAAGATAAACAGCGCATGACCTTGCAGATGGGGCCCAGTTAGAATTTTTTTCTGGTCGAGTAGCCCATCCCACTCAAAAGGTCCCTGAATAAGGATTGTTTAAGGATGTTGAACGAAGCACCCATGTTTCCAAAGGTGAATTATCCAAACCTCCAAGAATTCCTTTCAGCACACGGCTATGATACTCCCCCAATACTTCTGCTCGTAATCAGAGATGCACATATTGTCAGCCACTAAAGGACATGGTCAACTTGTTGAAGTCAAACAACTGACAAGCAAATCTGTGGTATTGAGCAGAATATTTGCTGTAGACCATCTTTTATACCAAGACAAAACAATGTACATGATAGCACTTCCAATCAGTTAAGATCAAAAGACATGAGAGTCACTGTCTGCTGCTGCATCAGGTCAGTATTATTGTTATTATTATTATTATTATTATTATTATATATTATTATTATATATATTATTATTATATTATTATTAATATATTATTATTATTATTATTATTAATATTATTATTATTATTATTATTATTATTATTATTTTATATTATTATTATAATTTATTATTGTTATTATTATTATTATTATTATTATATTATTATTATTTATTATTAATATATTATTATTATTATTATTATTATTATTATTATTATTAATATTATTATTGTTATTATTATTATTATTATTATTATTATTATTATTATTATTATATTATTATTATTATATTATTATTATTATTGTTATTATTATTATTTTATTATTATTATTTTATTATTATTATTATTATTATTATTATTAATTATTATTGTTATTATTATTATTATTATTATTATTATTATTATTATTATTATTATTATTATTATTAATATTATTATTATTATATATTATTATTATTATATATATTATTATTATTATTATTATTTATTATTATTATTATTATTATTATTATTATTAATATTATTATTGTTATTATTATTATTATATTATTATTATTATATTATTATAATAATATTATTATTATTATTATATTATATTATTAATATTATTATTATTATTATTATTATTATTATTATTATTATTATTAATATTATTATTATTATTATATTATTATATTATTATTATTATTATTATATTATTATTATTATTATTATTATTATTATTAATATTATTATTATTTATTATAT
>NC_043005.1:25139220-25289220 GCF_006345805.1 Octopus sinensis
CAAATAGGCCAGACATCATATTGAAAGACTTCAAACAAAGAACATGCCTCCTCATTGATATGACTGTCCCAATCGATATAAACGTATCTGACAAGACCTACCAAAAACTGAGCAAATATAAAGATCTTGAAATAGAAATCAGCAAAATGTGGAACCTGAAGACTAAAACAATACCTGTTGTCATAGGTGCCCTGGGAATGATAGCAAAAGGGGCTGATAACTACCTAACTCAGATACCAGGAAACCCCAAAATGGCAGAAATTCAAAAGATAGTGCTCATGGGAACTGCTCATATCCTACGCAAAATACTTTCTATGTAATCTCAAGGTTTAAAACAAACATAATTTTCGGTTTAAAAAAAAAAAAAAAAAACTTTTTTTTAGACATTCATTAGTACAACACCCCCACCCCCCAAATATATGGCACACTAGGCATAACAACAACATGAACTTCCAACCCTGTTGTCTCTTTAGGTCTCTGGGTGAGACTTGGAGCCAACTTGTACAAATATAAAGCAAAAGTCAAACATAGAATAATAATAATAATAATAATAATAATAATAATAATAATAATAATAATAATGGGACGTTTAAGATGTAAGAGACACCGGGGACGTTTAAGATGTAAGAAGGAAAATACAGAGCTCCGAAATCTATCCACAAACATCGAAAACAAGGACACTCTATGGAGCCAAAGATTTACGAACAAAGAATTGGACTATATCCGAGTAAGTAATACGAATTGAAATTTATTACTATTTTCGAAACGAAATGATGTATTTTGACTCGATATTATCTCCACCTCTAACACAACACATGTAAACATGCGTGGAACAACACGATCATCCCCGACCTCAAACACCATGTACAAAGGAACTACGAAGAAATTAAATGCCACCGATACTATTCAACCCAAGAATAACAATCGAGCGGCACGTACATTAAACCTACAACAAAAAATGTACGAAAAACTACACGTGCGAAATAATGTGACAACAGAAATAAACGGACCGGTACCCTACGAAAATGACGACCGTCAAAATCATGGGCCGGACGTTGTACCTCATGTCCCGCAATTAAAACCCAAAAGACGTAAATGGACACGTGAGGAATACATTTCTATCTTACACGCATACTTCACAGCAATGCTCTACCCACAAAATGAAAATACAACAACACATACATATAAAATATGGAAGGAAAATAATAGAGATATAGACTTGGATACAGCAATGAACCCTAATAAATTAGCTAACGTACGAAGATACATTCTCAAAGCCCAAAAAATATCAGAAATAGAAATAGAACATTTAAAAGAAAAAATACACCAGGAAAATGTAGATAGAAGCCACACAACAATGCCCAATAATATAAACACTGAAACTGTAAAACACGAAGACAAACGCAACATTCCCAACAAACACGATGTAAACAACGAAGGGGAGCCTAATGATTATGATAATATAAAAAATAAAATAATCAAAGAAACAGAAACAATTCCTATCATAGTAGGTGCATTAGGCATGATAAAAAAATATTCAGACAAATACATAACAAAAACACCAGGACTTACAAACACATATAACATACAGAAAATTGCACTACTAGGCACTGCACACATCCTACGCAGAACACTTTCCATACAATAACCATCAGAGCATCACAACAAATCACAGCACATACCCAAGGCACACAGAGCTGCGTTCGGTAGTGAAGTGAAAGCACGCTATAAAAATAAAACTACTGAATAATAATAATAATAATAATAATAATAATAAAATAATAATAATAATAATAATAATAATAATAATAATAATTATTATTATTATTATTATTATTATTATTATTATTATTATTATTATTATTGTCTTTGCACAGCTTCTAATGCTGGAGATGTAGTACGGTGTCAGCTGTTCATTACCAGTGAACTAAAGTAACACCCTCTATTTTTCGAGCACCATCTGGAGTATTCGCGCGCTTCTAAGTAGTGTTGTTTTCTGTAAGTGCTCTACCCTTATTGCAGTCCCTATTTTTTTCATGCACTTCTCAAGATTTTTACTCACTGTTCCCAGGTCTCCGACAATTATTGGTACTACTGCTCCCTTTTTCATCGACGTATGATCTTATTCCTGGTGGGATTTATGCGGGTAGCGGGTTATTACCCGTAATCTTAGGTATCCACAATATTTCAATAGCCTTTCAAGTGCTTAGAACTCTCCTGATAATCATTCCTGTTCCTATGAGGCAAACTTTCTGTAGAAGGTCAACAGAACGTTCTTTCCCATTCTCCTTCAACCATTTGTCTATACCTTTGCTTACAATTCCCTATGCACCATTTATTATAAGTACAGCATTTACAGTTTTCATATTCCAAATTCTTGTAATTCAAAATTTTAAGGGATTGAATATTTTCGTCTTCTTTCTTTTTTCGATCCTAGAATCAAACGGACAGGATGGATCAATTAGCAGGCAACTTAGTTTTTCCTTGTCTATTATTGTTATATTCCGTTTGAATCGGAAATTCCCACAGAATCTTACAATTCTCCGACTCCAGCACTCTTTCAACCCGATGTTCATACCATGTGTTTCTAGCTTCAAATCCCTATTTCTGGCAAAGCTTCCGGTGTAAAACCTCTGCGACATGGGAGTGCCTCCATTTCTTATATTCTTCTTGTGCCAACTTGGGACACACTGCAACAATTTGTGGTACTATCTGGTTCCAAGTTTCAGAGACTCTACATTTTTCTGACATATTCGTCCCACATACATCTTTCCTCAAGTTCTTTGTTTTAATCGTTTGATCTTGGGCTGCTACAATTAGGCTCTCTGCTTTTTTTAATTGCCTTGTTCTTTTTTAACCAAGTCCAAGATATTATTCTTCATACATCTTCAGAGACTCTCTGAAAATTGACTATGCAGAGATTTCGCTTCAATTTGTCTCACGTGCTCTCTTTGAATTTCATTCTTGTCCTTTCCCCCTATTCCACACTTGATCACCTGCTCCTTATTCCTACATGCAAGATATATTAGACTGTCGGAAAGGAAAAATTCCTAACATCTAAATAACCTTAGATGCTAAAAACTCTCCTAAGTATTCTAGCTGTCCCTGCTTTCTGGAGCTGCTCTAAAATAGGTTTTATGTCTATCACCTTTATCTATGTGTTCAAATTTTTAGAGATAGTTCTTAATGCACATGTAACTACAGGGAAACATTTTGCCTGCACTTTCCATAGCCTCTCTAGCTCAATGGCCAGGTCTCGATTCCTCTCATATTGACTTTCTGTTCAGTTAGAACTGTAAAGTCAATTATCTGGCACTTTCTATTCTCTTTATCTATTAAATCAGACCTTCTAACCTCTATAACTCTGTCAGTCTGAATGTTAGAATCCCACAATATTTCATATTTCCTGCTGTCCAGCATTTTACTAGGTTCATGTTCATATCATTTATCAGTATGTTCAAATTCTAGCTTTCTACATAACTCCCAGTGGATTACTCTCCCTAGGTTATCAAGCCTTTTATGGTATTCTTTCTCTGCCAGAATATAACAACATTCACTATGTATTTTATATTTATGTTTATTTAAATTCATATATTTACACATATTTATACAGAAGGCAGAGTGTGGCGCCTAGAATTGCCATTTGTTGAGATGTATGCAAAGGCCATCCATTTCCCCTAACCCGCCTTTCTTCCATGACTAACTCATATATAATCCGAATCCCCAAATGTATATAATCACTGTAATTGCGGTCCATGTTTATTTGATTATAAACCAATAGAATATATATATTTATTATCAAAATGATATTAAGGTAATCAGCGATAGCAATAACAGATTTTCACGTTCTATCGTATCATTATTATCTCTCAGTAAATGTATTTCAATGGCTCCAATATACCCTAATAGCAAAAATTACTGTTTATCAATAAACACTCGGTCCATACTTTAATAACCCCTCAATTTATCCATGAATCTGTACATTCCGCTCTTAATTAGCTTCTCCCCTTTCATTTCTTGTCACATTTTTTCTTTCAACCTTTTTCTTCTTTTCAATTAATTCCATTTTTATTCGTTCATTCTATCACTATCGTTCTTCATATCCATCCATCCATCCATCCATCCATCCAACAATTCCTCTATTGGTCCCTCTATTCATCTTCCCATGTATCATGTGCTGCTGCTTTCGCTCGGTATATGTAAGTGTATATTCACTTCTACGGTATATATGTTACTTCCTTGCAGAACAAAAATATAACATTAACAATGTAGATTCACGGGTGAATGTGTTTAGATGGGTGAATGTGTTTGCACCCATATAAAGTGGTTATGCATCTCTATAGCGCAGTAGTGGGTGAGATTATGTTTTATGCATACTGACCCTACATACATACATACGTACATACATACATACAGACACACAAACAGACAAATAGACAAACAAATAGACAGACAGATAGATAGATAGATAATTACTTATGCATTTTAGAGAACACAAAAAGAGTAAAAACTGCAAATACTTCGAAAACCTCTGTATCACTAATCGATTGTATCTGTAGGAGTCGGTTGGTTTCATCACTCTTGGAAAACCTCAGCAACCCAAGCTTTTATATAAATCTGTTGTCACATCGCTCAGTGGTTGTTCATCTGCGGTAATAAGTATACATGAAAATCTATAGCCGGGTTACAAGAGCAGCAAGTTCTACAGTAGTTCTCCACAGATGTTACAATCCTTCACACCGTTATCTCTTCCGCACATTCACATATGTACGATGACTGACCTCTGTAAAAGTGCATGATTCGATTTCTCCATCCTTTGAACAATATCCAATCTATTGTATATGCTCACATTCATTTGATTTTATCACTGGAATGTTCCACCAGCATATTTCTATTCCTAATATGTGTGCATATATTGTGGCTTTAGTGTGCCATGAGGATAATCACCAGGGTAAACCTTCTTACACTTTAGCTTATCAATATTTTTAGCAACAATCCCACGTCTCACCGATCACGGTGTTCACACAGATGATGGTGTGAATAATGTTTTGACACAAGGTAATTCTTTGGAGTTACATCCTTCCTATTATTGTATCCTTCTAAGTGGGATGTGATATGCCTATCACAGGCCCAGGAAAGGATATTTATCCGGCTACGATTGCTGGTATATTCAGGGTACTCACCCACGAAACCTTTTCTGCTAATATTTTGAATTTTTCTTCTCAAAATTACTGCTCAAGTACGTCTGTGAACATAGGCCCACTCACATGAACTTGATTTCAAAATATAACTTTCACCGTTATGTGCATATCTTATGTTTCCGTACTGCCATTATTGTATCGAATCGCCAACATGTGCTCAGAGCCCGCAGATTGCTTGGAGGTACAAAGCGTGTTATAAAAAGCCTGCGTAGACATGAGTTTTTATAGCAAGAAACTATTACCAGTTAGTATCTTTGTAGTGTGTACATTTAGTTATATTTATCACCCCCTTTTAGAGAAAAGATATTTTATACTTACAAAAACGGCTGGATGCAGAGGTGACAACGTGGCGGTCATAAGAGTCGTAAGATGCTACGAGGATAGGGGAAAACATACAAAAATGATGATTTTCATCATTTTTGGGCAAATTCTCTTGCAACCCGAAAGAAAATTTTGAGAGCACATGCATTTAATTTGACGACTGTATTTCATGTGTATAGTTCCACTGATCGTGGGAATCAAATATCAATTGCAACGGTTAGAACCGACACTTTTAAGTGCAAGTTTTAAGAAAATACATATTACATATTTTAGCATACAAAGTTGCAACGTTTAGAATCGATAATTTTAAGTGCAGGTGTTAAAAAATACATGTTACAGCAACTTGAGAATGCTGAAATAATTGATGAACATTTTAACCCCACAACAATTTAGGCCAAATTTCGTTAATCAGTTAATCAAAAATCATATTACGCTTTGCTTGAGTAGCCTAGGTAAAGATTTATTTGTCACAACCCATACTTAGGGCATATTCCATCTCTGTATAACATTTCAACAAAACCTGTTAAAAGCCTTAAAAGTAATGGCAGAAAATAACATTTATGTGAGAATTTATTAAAAATTATCACTTTTCTTGAAATTCCAAGTGTGTAAATTGGTTGGATAGTCTTGGAGGAGTTAAAGTAACAAATGCACAAACTCTCAAACACAATCATAAACATACAGAAATTGGCATTTATGTAGTATATATATATATAATATATATATATATATATATATATCACGTGATCACGTGATCACGTGACCGACCAGGCTATCAGATGTTGTTACACATCGCTGGTCACAATGCACTTCGCATTGTTTTAGCCTTCGAATGACGCAACCCCGCTGGCTAAGTGAGCAGGCCAATATATATATATATATATATATATATATATATATATAGTTCGTTATGACATGTGATTTGTGCTGATGAATATGATTGAGGTATCTTTCAACATATGAAACTATTAGCAGCACATATAAATATGTATTGTGTCTATTAGATAATGGTTAGATAATGGATTCGCTGAGAAGCAATGAATTAGAGAAAACAAAACGTAAATGTAGAGTATGTTTTAACACATCATAACTGAAAGGCTTATAGCTTTCCGAGCACTGTGTGTGTGTGTGTGTGTGTGCGTGCGTGCGCATGTGTGTCTGTGTACGTTCGAGCACGCGTTAGGATGTATGTGTAATGCCGTGCAGCACAAATGATTTGTAAAATGAAAAGTGGTGTAGTATTATACAATATTACCGGGCTTCTTATAGAAAGTAAAACCGATACAGAAGAAATCTGATACTATTCCCTTTAAATCATGGGAAAACGGTGTAGGATGAGTTCCGTTTAAAAATCTTTCATGAAATGGTATTTTATTGTATTTCCACTGCTTGTTTCTTTTTTATTCCTTGCTTGTAAATTCAAATGAATTTTCCGATTTATGTTATTGGAATATAATTCTATTCTCACATTGTTGTTTAATTGTGCCGATAGCTTGTTTGTTAAAGAAATATAAAACATACGTAGGTGGTGTGTGTGAATACGTTTTTGTTTAATTCTGCTGAAGTTGATAGAGAAATATTAGTCTAATACAAGGTTAGTATGTTTTCTTTCTTTCTCTTAGATGTTATTCAAATTCGTTTTATAATTGTTACTCTAAATCAGATAATCTTTACTGTTTATGTGGAAGGAGAGCGTAAAACAACAATGAGTATATAAATATTTATACAGCTACCCCTTTGCCAGTACTGACGAAATTTCGTCAACCAATATAATGTGTGCGTTTTAGCATTTAACGTGTTTAATTTATATATATATAGTAATACAAAAGGAGGAATTTCGATTATCCCCACCTGGTGAGTTGTAATGCAATAATATATATAATAATAGAGATCGCCAATTACCTCCACTTAGACTTTTCTATTTGTTGAATCATCCATTCATAAGCTTCTCCACACACAACATAAACTAAAATATTCTTAAGAAAATACGAAATTACAATAATTTCAATGTCCTGATTAGCGAAAGCGAAACCGGTCGACAAACACAATATGAAATATATTAAAAAATATATTAAAACTATGTAAAGTGTGTACATTTTCCTTCTTTTATATATATATATTATATATATATATATATATATATATTATATATATATATGTAAATAGGGAAAGAGAGAAAGAGAAAGAGAGAACGAGAAACTTACACTCATACCGAGACATACAGACAGACTCGCACATATATTCATTTACACAGACACAGATACTGTGTTTTTAAGCATCACGTCCATAACAGATATCATCTGTGTACGAATGCCGCAGAAAATTTGCTTTCCGTGATGTACTTGCATTAAATATAATACATAATTATTTTACTTTTATATTGCTTCTGCTACCTATAACGAAAAATTATACATAAAACAAGAACAATCTTACAAAATCTGTGTAGAAAAAGGATCGAGTTCGATCGATATCAATATATAACTGGTACTTATTTTAGTAATACGTGAAGGGCGGTGGAAGAAGCAAAATCACTTCCGGAGCTATTTGAGCTGAGGACTGAAAGAGATGTAAACAAAATACTACAAAGAATTTCGTCCAAAATCTGACGAGTTTATCATATGCAGCCCATATGACAGAAAATACAATTTAGCAGACAAGTTTCGTACACTATACTATACGTTTGGGACGGGGTATTATGTACATTATTTACATTGGACGGATAGGTATCCTCATCTTGTTTGTTGTTATCACAACGTTTCAGCCTTCATCAAGTGGGTTCTAAAATCAATCACTCGGATTCTAAGTTCAATCCCAGGCAGGGACTTGAAAATATAACATCAACAGAAAAATAACATCAGCAACATAGCTTAGGAATGAGAACAGTGTAGCCCATTAGTCAAATAAAGAGTTGGGGATAGAAATTCTACCAGAAGACCTGATGAAGTCTGGAGGTTACATCAACCGAAACGTTGTGATAGCAACAAAGAAGATTAGGACTTCTGTCCGTCCATTTTAAATAATGTAAGTTTTGTATGCTGTATTGTATTCTAGTTTTCTCTGATGTTGTTTCTGTATAATGAAATATCTTGAAACTTTCTGAAGTGTGGTTCATTATTGTTGTTGTCGGTGGTGTCGATTCGAAGTGAACAAACCTTTGGTCAAAGATATTCTAAGTTGATCAAAGGGGATTTTATAAGGAGATATAGAACAAACTTATCCGGTATATCGGTTCCCTTTTCAAGACAGCGGTATGTAGTTTGAAGAAGATATAGCTGCTATATTAGCAAAGCAAATGACTATGTATAGGCATCCTCGTCGTCTTGCTTCATCTGTTTTTGGTGGTGTTGTTTAAACACCGGCTCGCTTTGATAAAACGGGATTATTATCACTGGCGATTCAGCTGCGACAACCCGGTATTTTTCAAATATAGTCTATCTACGATTACATTGTATCCTTTGTGAGTTTTAAGGAGGAGAAAGAAACAGACGCACAAGAAATGCTGGAACGATACCATAGCAAAAGAACTTCTTGGTATCGTTATGTTATTACTCGCAAGTGAGTATGGCCACATAAGTTGTACCCACGTTTTCGCTAATTATTTTAGATGATGAGGTAGTTACGACCAGACAAAAACGTCCTTAACTCAACGGACATCTAGGTTGTGACAGCTGGAGAATCAGACAGCGGTTGAGTGGTCATTTTCAGCTGAGTAGACTTTGTGCAATATGGACTGAAGTACTTTGCTTTACAAATCCTGAAACCATAATGGTTATCTGTATGATAATCTACACATTAGTACCACACGCCTGATATCGCTAATAATCCCGATTTGGGCAGCATAGACTGGAGCATCAGATAATGAAATGTCTTGTTCAAGGACACAATCCAGTTATCGACCCCACAACCTTATGATCGCGAGTCCAATGCCCTAGCTACTAGGCTACATGTTTTCATTGAATAGCCATGATACAGTCCTGCTATAAATCATTAAACCCCCTATACCTTACACATTAATGCCACAACTCACACTGCCTGCTCTCCCTGATTCCGATATCTTGCACAAGCATATTTACGGCAGATTAACGATGACGTCACTAAGAATGGATTTTTCGGCAAGAAGGGAAAATATATCCGGTCTATAATTCAGGATGAGATTTCCCACATTTTATGTTGATGCACTGTGATTTGAGGGTGATTTGTTTGTTATTTCCAACAGGCCCAGCTACCACGCTGTGGCTCTCTCGTTAGTTCATGTAACTAAAGTAGTTTGAATGGTGACATTGTTAGATTTCTTTAGCATTGTCGACCCATCTTTCTTTCAGACTGCGTTTCTCAGACAGCATTATTCAGTGTTTGGGTTGCCAGATAAATTTGTTCGTTTTTTTTTCTTCTGTTTGGCATTCCATCATCATAAGCTAGAAAAGAGGTAAAATTTATTCAAATATCAAAAGTGTAGAGGAATTGAACAGAAACACATAAAAAGCAATAGTAGAATTTAAATAAAACATAAAACACTACGCTAAAAATATATTTCTTCTTAAATCAAATATCATAGGAAAATGTTAAAATGAATGGAAAATACAAACGAGCGAATTTATCTGACAATCCAATTCCTTCATTTTAATCTGTCCGTAGGTAATTCGAGGGAAATTTAAGGTGGCGAGCTGGCAGAGTCGTTAACGATCCAGAAAAAATGCTTTGTGTCATGTCTTTCGACTTTACGTTTTGAGTTCAAATGCTATCGGGATCGACTTTGCCGTTCAGCTTTTCGGGGTCAATTAAATAAATATCAGGTGATCACTGGAGTCGATGTAATCGATTTACCCCCTCTCAGGAACTTGCTGGCTTTGTGACAAAATTTGAAACTAATTCGAGGGCAGTTTCGCTGTTATTTCTACCACGTATATTGTCACAGAAGTTTTCAGGTTGTCTCAGTGGAGAACATAGAATTATTGCTTGTAGTTTAGTATTTATTTGATGCTAAAGTTTAATACATTCTCAGTTCAGATAGATAATCTCTTGTGAGAGATGGATTTCTTATTTAATATTTCATATAAATTTCCTGACTTGTCCGGGTGATATATATTTCTGATATATCTCGTGTTTTATCTATTTACTAGGTTCCTTTGATGTTCTATTCATGCATTTTCTGAAAGTCTATTTCCTCTGTCATTACCAATTCCATAACTTCTAGTCTGCCTTAAGATAAGTCTTTGTATTTTCCATTTCAATCGAAGAAACAATCTGTTATTTAAAATACCATTTTCGTCACGAAAGTGCTGCCGTCGTAGCTGTTCTAGTTTGATCAAACGCGCGACAATATAGAAGAATTTATATTTATATGGACATTCGATTTGCTAGAAAAGGCTGCCAGATCATCCCTTAAGATCGCACCCTGCGGCTATAAATAGGAAGGACATATTAGATAGTGGGGGTCCTAGATATACCAATTGAGAAAATATAGATGGAATGGTTACGGATGGAAGACGTTTAACCATAATTCGCAGAACAACAACAGCAGAAACGGTGTCAATGACAGCAGTAAGGCCAAGACCGACAGCAGCACCAACGTGAACGCTAGTAACAGGTAACGACGGCAATAAAAGCAAAAGCATAACAGTGAAAATTAACATTAGTAACTGCAACATCAACAGCAGCAACAATAGTAGCACCAGCAGAATCAACAACAACAACAACAACAACAACAACAACAAATAACAGCCTACAGTGACAACAACAACAACAATAACGACAGCAGCAGCAACAGAAACAGCAGCAACAGCTGCAACTGCAACAATGGCAGCAGCAGCAACAACAACAGCAGCAACAGAAACAGCAGCAACAGCTGCAACAACAACAGCAGCAACAGAAACAGCAGCAACAGCTGCAACAACAACAGCAGCAACAGAAACAGCAGCAACAGCTGCAACAACAGCAGCAGCAACAGAAACAGCAGCAACAATGGCAGCAGCAGCAGCAGCAGCAACAGAAACAGCAGCAACAGCAGCAACAGCAGCAACTACATCAGCAACAGCAACATCTGCAGCAACAACAACAGCAACAGTAGCATTAAGAGCAACAACAGGAACAACAACAGCAGCAACAACAACAACAACAGTAGATCAGCAGGAACAACAGGAACAACAACAACAACAACAACAACAACAACAACAACAGCAACAGCAACATCAGCAGCAGCAACAATTAATGTGAAAAACAGAACAGAATTTCTCATCTCACATCGTATTATCGTGTGAGACGTTAAAGACTCTCAAGACACTGTTTACTGTTCATGATACAGCCACGTCTCAGAAAATCAAGATGGACGACGCCCTTGTCACCCTCACCAAACAGTCACCTTGACTTCCTGTGCTGTTCGTTAGCTCATGAACTTCTTAATACTTACAGAAGATATACGACGCCATTTTATGGTTTAAGTTTTCGTTTCCGTATGAGACATGTACACGCACATTTCATCCCCTTTCACCATGACGAAAAAGAAAATCCAAGAATTAAGGGGTCTTCGTTGTTTTCAAGCATTTCCAGCACATAACATCAAACTTCCACCTTGTTCTTAAAGTATTTAGTAACTTAGAAAATGGTATTTTTTACTGTTACTAATACTGTTACTCGAAAGAGTCCAGAGGCTGGCTACCCGCATGGTTCATGGTCTCAAAAATTTGTCCTACGAAGAAAGGCTGAGGACGCTCGACCTTTATTCTCTTGAAAAACGCCGCCGCCGTGGTGATCTCATTCTCGCCCACAACATCATAAGCGGGAAATGTAACCTCTCGAAAGAGCTGTTCTTCACTCCTGCTCCGGAGCGTCGGCTGCGGGGTCATTCCGAAAAGCTCTACCTGCGACGATTTCATCTCAATCGAAGGAGAGGAGCTTTCTCCGTCCGGGTTGCGGATCCGTGGAACAAGCTGCCAGACGAGATGGTGAAGATGCCGACGACCGCTCGGTTCAAAGTCTCCCTTGACCTCAAGTGGCCTGAACTCTTTACATGAACACCACCCTGTACTTAACTCCATGTCCCCCTACATGGCCTTGCTATTTGCTTTTGAGCCAAATTAACTAACTAACTAACTAACTAATTACTTAGAAAAGGAATATTTGGTCCTAATTTAAATGGCGAAGGCTTAAAGGAAAAAGGAATTGTGCTGCACTTTTGATAAAGTATTGGGTTATCTGGAAAGTCCGTGCCGATTTTGAAAGGCAAGAAAAAGGTCAATAAATACCTGCCACTCTATATCTAATCAACCAAATATGAACCATTTTGTTGCACAATGCCTCTCCATCTTTTCTTTAACTTGAAAATACCCTCTTCCCAGAATTGAGTTGGTTTCATGGCAAAGAATTCATCAAGGTATCTTTTTACGTCATCCAAGGAATTGAAATTTTTACCATTAAGACTATTCTGCAGAGACCTGAATAAGTGGAAATCCGAAGGAGCAATATCTGGTGAATATGGAGGGTGGGGTAACACATCCCAGCCGAGCTTCAGCAATTTTTGTCTAGTCCCTAAAACATCAAGTGCCGAAAATGAACTTTCTTATCTTCCATTTTAAAGGGTTACAGAGTTAACACAGGTTATAGGAACATAAATCTTCTTCCACGAAAAGATAGCTTAAACTGTGTTCTAAATGGAGGTGTAGTCAAATCCTATTTTATGGACTCAACCATGTTCTAAAATAAGTCGAAAGGTAAGCTACTATAAATCGGCACGAACTTTCCGGACAACCCAATAGTAATTATAATTTATACATGTTGGTCTCAAATTTTGGCACAAGACCAGCAATTTCAGGGAAGAGGAAAAGTCAGGTATATCGATCCCAGTGCACAGCTGGCACTTACTTTGTCGATTCCAATAAAGGCTGAAAGGCAAAGTCGACCTCAGTTCAAACTGAACTGAGAATGTAAAGACGGATGAAATATCGCAAAGCACTTTTTCCGGCATGCTAACTATTCTGCCAGCTCGTTGCCTTATAATCTCTATATATAAAGCTGAAGTTGTCTGCGTGTGGCAGGTTTGGTAGCCTTCAACTAACACTATCTCCTCCGAGACCCTGCGGCACAAGTTGACCAAAATTGAAAGTACAATAGAAGAAGGCTCGCTCTTTATTGCGTAGCAGATACAATTCAAATCGGACCATGTTAAGACCAAAAATGTTTTACATCAAAAAGCTGCTTTTTTTCTATAAAAATCCCTGTTTTTTACGATTGTTTGACTGCTGTTTCGCCATTTTTCGGTGTATTTCAACCAGAAAAATGTTCACTTAAAGAGAATAGCAAGCTACATCATGCAAAGTTTTTACTTTTCAAAAATTCCAATTTTAAAGGGTCGAAACAAACCCGAGCAACGCCGAACGATACTGCTAGTTTATACATATTGAGATTGAATAGGTTTAAATTGTAATAAAAGCGGGGTCCAATGAAAATGTGCCTGTATATAAAACGGAGGTCAAACGAAAGTCTTGATAAAGGAAGTATATCTAGATTTCGAAGAATAAATCTGAAGACAATGAACAATGGATCGCAAGCAACCTATTTATCTTTACACACTAATGAAGAAAACCAATTGAGACACTAGTTTTAACTGTAAATTTAAGATGAGGTTCCGTGCATACATTTTATGTGGTGACTACTGTGGCTAGCCCTTAATTCCTGATTGAGTCGAAGGGCCCAATTATGAGATACGGCTAACCATGAGAAATTTAAGCCAGGCCGATTTCATCTCTCATTCAAGACATAGAAAAAGAGTAAGAAGAGTAAGAAAGAAAGAAAGAAAGGGAGAGAGAGAGAGGGGGGGAGAAAAAACTAACCTAGCATTGGACTAATATTTCTCTATCGACTCCAGCAAAATGAAAAAAAATTCAAATGAACTGGAAGTATTTCAACTCAGAGCGCAGAATTCTTGATAGAATAGCGAAAAAGAATTCTCTGAGGCGATCGAACGACTCTGCTAATACACCGAAAACTTTAACTAGATATTTAAAAATTCACAACGAGAAATTATACAAAACTATAAGCTTCCTTAAGTTCAAGTGCATTATTCTGTTTGTTTCGTTTTAGAAGAATTCATATGTAGAACTGTTCATATATACATATAAGGTAAATTTTTCTATTTTTCATTCCCTTCAAAATTGCTCTTAAATGTGGTTTTGGACGTTTTGACTGATCCTTCTATCATATAAGGCTGCCCGTTAAGGGTCGCCTCTTCTGTTTTTAAATGTACACTAGTTTTATATAGAAAATATGTTGTCTATAGACTGTTTATACATGCTAGGCCACTGGTAGTGACATTTCTAAAGTTTTGCTATCCTATATTAATTTATGCATATATACATATATATATAAATACATACATACATTCATACATACACACGCGCGAGCACATATATACAGATACATATACATATGGTGTGTATGTATGCGGGTATGTATATGTGCGTATACACACGCATTTATATCTAATATTAAGAACACAAAAGGAAGTGTTTAAATGATGGTTACATTTAGCTGCTATTGTTTCTATGTATGACATTAAACGCATAAATTTTATACACAATTAAATATTATTGTATGATTTAAGTTATGATAAGAAATAATGCGGTAAGACAAATCGATATTGTATAAAATGTTTAACTAGACGATGTAAGAGTAACCATAAGGAACAAAAAGTCATTAAGAAAAAACGAATACAACATAATTTCTTTGTCAGAAAAACAAGATGAAAAAAAATAAAATTAATTACTTGACCATAATGTGAATGATGAACAGCTAGAATTCATTTGCTGTTAGATGAATTTTGCCGAAAAATACTCAATGATATTGATCTGCATTGGTGAGTAGCACTAGAGTTATAGTTTAGAAAGAAATGATTTTGAAGATAAAATGCGAGATTAATGTAAGATTATGAAAATATGATTTCACGGAAAGCTTTAGAAGTAAGAGCGTTAATAATGTTAAACAGAAAACGTAACTGAATTTTTAATGGTAAAATATTATTAACATTTCCGAATTATAACCAAGCACTGAGCTGATGCTGATGAGATATTTGAAGTATAATTGTTACTTGTGGATAAATGATATTTTCTACTAATAATATCTTATTAATATGTATGTGGTGATAAAAGGAAAGATACAAGTCTGTAATACGAATAAAAGTAGCTTAGACAATCAGACAATTCTTTAATTATTGCTGGCTTGCATCTGTGATATAAGATATTAATTCTAAAAGATAAGAAAGTTTCTTAGGTGGAGATTATAAATGAGGTTTAAAGGAAAGGATGAATGTATATAAATAATGATTATGGATTTAATCTGCTTATGTACTTGCACATTTGAAAGAGAAGTAATTTTGTTGGGAGGTATTTGTAAGATCAAAGTTAATTTACGAAAGCAAAGACGGTGACAGAGGTGAGTATATACACACACACACATATATATATATATACACACACACACACACACATACACACACACACATATATATATATATATACACACACACACACACATACACACACACACATATATATATATATATACACATATATAATATATATATATATAATGTAATATATATCAGTAATATATATCATATATATATATATATGTATGTATGTATGTGTATAGGTGCAGGTGTGGGTGTGTGGTGAAAAGCTTGCTTCCCAACCACATGGTTCAATGTTCAGTCCCACTACATGCACCTTGGGCAAGTGTTTCTACTATAGCCTTGAGCTGACCAAATCCTTGTGAGTGAACTCGGTAGACGGAAACTGAGAGAAACCCGTCGAATATATATATATATGTGTGTGTGTGTGTGTGTGTATATATATATATATATATATATATATATATATATATATATATTATATATATATATGTGTATGTGTGTGTATGTGTGTGTGTGTTTCTATGTCTGTGCCCAATACCGCTGGACAACCGGTGTTGGTCTGTTTATGTCTCCATAACTTAGTGGTTCGGCAAAAGCATCCGATGGAATAAGTACCGGGCTTAACAACGTTAAGTGCTGAATTCGATTCATTCGACTAAAAATTCTTCAAAAAGGTGCCCCAGCATGGCCGTAGTCTAATGACTGAAACAAGTAGTAAAGAAAGGCTTGATGACAACATTATTTCGCCCAGTCACACTCTCATCTAAAAATTCCAACGCACTACTGAAATGTTGATGAGAAATTTCCATCAAATACAAAGATACGGGCCAATTTCTGTTGATGAAATGAAAGACACCACCCTATCCAGCTTGAGCAACTGTCTTGCAGTCCTTGGACTCCTCTCTGTTGAATTATTGTACAATTAGCTTTATTATGGCTATACGATCAAAGGGGACATAATTCTACTTTTCTTTTCGTTTGCAGTTCTTTTCACATTTCTATTTTTCCATCTACCTTCTTCCGTGTTTTTCTCGTAATTTCTCTTATACCAGCACCCTGATTTACAAATTGAAATAGCTATGAGCTCAGAACATGGGAATTGCATGGAAACGCAGAGCATATTATAAAAATCTCCCTTGACTCGCGTGTCTAATGCATGAAGCTTTAAAATTATATATATATATGACGAAAAACGTTGCCCTTTTCAAGCCTAGCTAGGCTCATGGGTCCAGTTTCCCGGTTTCTGTGGGTATGTGTTCCTCCCAGCTGGACAGGAAGCCAGTCCATCTTTTCAAGAAACAGGAAGAGAGAGAAAGTTGTGGCGAAAGAGTACAATAGGAGTCGTCACCACCCCCTGCTGGAGCCTCGCGGAGCTTTTAGGTGTTTTCGCTCAATAAACACACACAACGCCCGGTCTGGGAATCGAAACCGCGATAATCCGAACGCGAATCCGTTTCCCCAACCACTGGGCCATTGCGCCTCCATATATATATATATATATATATATCTATATATATATATATATATATATATATATATATATATATACACAGATACACAAACACACGTGTATATATATATATATATATATATATATATATATATATATACGTGTGTGTATGTATCTGTATGTATGTATGCATGTATATATGTATCTCTCTCTCTCTCTCTCTCTCTCTATATATATATATATATATATATATATATATATATATATGATGAGACCCCTTCGGTCATGACTGACCATGGGATTGCACCTACAAGTTCGGGCAAGGTTGTTTATGGAAGACCAGTAGTCGCCCATGTATACCAGCCTCCTCTCTCCACGCCACCAGTGTTATCCAAGGGAAAGGTAAAGGGGCCGATACAGCTTGGCACCCACTGACGTCGCAACTCGTTTCTACAGCTGAGTGAACAGGACCAGCGTGAAATAAAGTGTCTTGCTCAAGATCACAACACTTAGCCCTGTCCGGGATTCGAGTTCACAACCTCACGATCTAACCACTGAGCCATGCGCCTTAGCACACACGCGCACACACACACACGCACACTCACACACACACACGCACACACACACGCACACACACACACATATATATATAAAATAGAAAATGGGACAAGAACGCAAAACATCCGGACAACTAGGTGATACAAAAAGGGACAACAAAACATCTAGATAGACGATATAAAGAAAGCAAGGACGGGTCATTCGAAGTCTTCTTCTTCAGTCAAGAACCAGGTTATCCTCGCAATTTCGGCTGATTATTCTTGAGATTGCTCCAATCTGGCCAGCCCCAAGGAAAAACATTTGATTCCTTGGAAGAAAGCATTGAATGGGATGGGACCTTTTGAACAGTGCAGTCATGTCTAGTTCGGAGGGCTGGTATAACACCTGATACCAAAGTTGGTGCTAGCCACTCGAAGGTCTTTCATATATCACTGTTGCTTCAGGGAGTATGGCCGAAGCTCTTTGAGTTTCTCCCAATATGACAGCTGTTCCATTGATGCAATCTTCCAGGCCTAAAACCTCTGAACGTCCTCAAGTCCTACTATTAAGTTGTCACTCTAGCATGACCAGAGTTGAGAGTAGTAGTTCAGATGGCTGGATATAAATTTCCTCCATAACACCAGTATAGTTTCCTGGTCCGTTGTTATATATATGGGAGTGGCTGTGTGATGAGTAGCTTGCTTACGAACCACATGCTTCCGGGTTCATCTTGGTCAAGTCTTCTACTATTGGCTCGGGTCGACCAAAGCTTTGTGAGTGGAATTGGTAGAGAGAGACTGAAAGAAATTCGATGTATATATATATATATATATATGTATTTATGTATGGGTGTGTGTGTTTGTGTGTCTGTGTTTGTCCCCCAACATCACATGACAACCGATGCTACTGGTGTGTTTACGTCCCCATAACTTAGCGGTTCTTCCCAAGAGGCCGATAGAATAAGGACAAGGCTTCTAAAGAATAAGTTTTGGGGTCGATTTGCTCGACTAAATATGGTGCTCCAGCATGGGCGCAGTCAAATAAATGAAACAAAAGAATAAAACAATAAAAGATTACATACATACATGCATACATACATACATATATATATATATATATATATATATATTATAAACATATACATATGTATATATATATATGTATGTATGTATGTATGCATGTATGTATGTATACTTATATTTTGTAGTGGTGGCAGTGTCTCATGAAACATTCAATGATATCTTCCCACTTCTCCCTATAGTATTTTCTTTATGTCACTTGATTCTTCCATGTGAGCAAGATCTAAAACATTTCCAATAAATATGCATATATTAGAATACCGAACAGAGTAAATTAACAAAATTTGGCAAAGCTGCAAACAATTTTACTATTCATTATTATCATTATTATTATTGATTTAGAGAGTAGTGCATGCCATCAAAGTGACACTGGGGTAAAATATACGAAGCCCAGTATACCAATCATGACCACCCGTCTGATAAGGGTACACTAGGAACATGCATCACAATCATATGTGCAAGACATGGTGATCTCATATCAAGATAAACAGCATATGACCGTGCAGGTGGGACCCAGTTAGAATCTTCTTCAGGCCAAGTAGCCCATCCTGCTCAAAAGGTCCCTCAATAAGGGTTTTTTATGGATGTTGAACGAAACACCCATGTTTGCAAAGATGAATTATCAAAAAACTCTAGAGAATTTCTCCCCACACATGGCTATGATGCTCCCCCACTACTCCTGCTTGTGATCAGAGATGCACATATCGCCAGCCACTAAAGGACATGGCCAACTGGTTAAGGTCAAACAACTGACAAGCAAATCTGTGATATTGAGCAGAATATTTGCTGTAGCCCATCTTTTATACCAAGACAAAATAATGTGTATGATAACACTTTCAATCTATTAAGATCAGAAGCCACGAGAGGCCCTGCCTGGTACTGCATCAGGGCATTTATTATTATTGATATTATTATTATTATTATTATTATTGTTGTTGTTGTTGTTGTTGTTATTATTGTTGTAGTAGTTGTTGTTGTTGTTATTATTGTTGTAGTAGTTGTTGTTGTTGTTGTCATTATTATTTGATCTGTTCGAATCGAATGCGATTACTTCAGCTGATATGTTTTTCGATTAGTAAGCATATTCTGAATTTGAAAATGTTTGTATTTTTGCACGCGCGCGTGTATGTGTGTGTGTGTAAGTGTATGTGTGTGTGTGTAAGTGTATGTGTGTGTGTGTGTGCGCGCATGCGCGTGTATGAACAAATATTGAACGAAATTATTGATTGTTTTCTTGATGTTCCTTTGGGGCCAATGACTCTTTATTAGAAGATTTTTATTGGATTATTTTTGTTTTTTGCTGATAATCTCTGACGTATTTCAACATTGTGGCGACAAGACAGAAACCAAAAGAAATGAACTTCTCTTCAAACGAAAATCAAAGTTTCTAGGAGCGATAGAAAAGGTAAAAAAAATAGCGTTAACAAATAATTCACACAGACCTGAAGAAAAGGAAAAAGTGACAATATTTTAAGCATTGAAAGAAGATTGCAATGTCATTCCTGATAATCACAGCAGCAAAGAAAAGAAAAATGTGGGAAAAATTGTGTTGCTTACATTGCTTCAAAAAAAGTTTATTTAAAATTCGATAGAACTTAGTCATCGAAGAAAATATGGTAACTCTCTGTCTACATGCTCGAGGAATTACTGAAGAACCCATTAAAAATAGGCCAGAGTTTAGTTCACCTATAAAAGGTGCGACCAAGGGAAATTCTGGGAGATGTGTGAAGCATTAATGACCAAGTCAAACCCTACGGAAGTCATCGGTTGGCATTTTTAGGGTGAGGCCAAAACGGATCGATAGACAAAATTTATATTTTTTTATCGAGTTATACTACAACATATGCATCTATGCTATACAAAGATGACAGTAAGGGGAATTAATAGTAATTTTGAACCCTAGCTTGCTTTATCTTTTGTGATAATTCCAAAAATGAACTTTGCTTGGTCGGGTGATTTCTGTGTTGAGTCTAAAGACCTTAACAGCCATAAGCCCACGTAGCAATATCGAGCAATATCGAGACTAAAGCAGTGAGGCTGATGGAGCAGGGCACATTGTACAACTGTTATTCTTGTGGCAGCAACATCTAAAGTTTTCTGCTCCGAAGTATAAAAGAACAGCAGGATCCATAAACTCTATGACTAACAGACATGGCTATAAATAGTCAGTACGAATCAACAAGAAGAAATGCATACATTAGTGACATTAACAAAAATGACAATATGACAGGTGTAACTAATCTTTTGTAAGCGTCCTATGATACAATTGACGTCGTAGTATGATTCAACTTGAGGCAAAGAAGATGGCAAGGAAGAGGTATGTTATAGAGAAGAGTATTACCTTACCCGGCGAATCGATTCAGGAATAGGAGGAGATATGCACAGCTTTATTTTTAAAATGTAGACCGATTATATGTCTCCGAAAGTGAACTAAAGACAACTCAGAACGTTCTATGGTTGTATATTAACTTCGAGACGAGACATGCGAAATTTGTTCTTCGGTTTTAAAATCGAGAAACAGTCAAAGAGACAAGTAGAGTTAGTAAATTCCCGATTAGTGACAGATTTGTATTACAGTAGATGAGTTTGAAAAAAAAAGAATTAGCCCAGATAGTAAGTTTTGGATCTGAGTGACCTTCGTGCAACAGCACGGGCAATAGATGAGCTTAGAGATGCAAAATGTCGTGAGAACTCTGAACAGGTTTGAGGATATCCTAAGTATCTCCGAGCTGTATCCTGATGAAGGAGTCGACGTGAGGTCTACCAAACTGGTTCTGTCGTTGGCATAGATATGTTAGTAAAGATCACATGAGGGTTTAACCTCCAGAATAAATTTGAAAAAGAGGATAGAAAGCAACATGAACAGGACCTGAGTTAATGACCAGGACTGGTGCTACAGCAATTTCTACACCATCATTGCAGACCGAAGGATAGCCAGAGAGAAGGAAAACGAAATCATCTCATTCCCTACGCTACCGGTGACAAGGTACGGCAAACAGAGATACCGTCTCCTCTACTGCAGGATCATCCGGCATCTACAAGCAGCCATACCACTCTACCATTTTGAAAACTAGTGAATTGTACGAGGCGCATTCAAGAGTTTTTTTAGGAGAAGCAGTTATAACTGTTCTAGATTATTGTAATTTTAGCATTTCATAATACATTTATTAACAAGCCAACTTTTGTTTCTAGACTGGAGGAGACGACTGTAACGGTATTTTGAACGCACCCTACTAGGCATTGTCACAGCTGACTGGTTTCTAGAATGCTGTTCGGGACTTGAAGACAATTTGGAAGCCTGCTAGCGTATAAAGTTTTGTGTTAAACTGGGCCAAAACGCTACCCAAACGTATGAAATACTACATACTACTTATAGATTAAGTTGTAGGAGCCGAACATCTGTTTCTCATTTGTACAATAGGCCAGACAATGCAAGTGCGCCGGGAAGCTCATGATGATCCCGTTTTCCGATAGTAAGGGGACATACATCTACATCCACTAGGTTCCCTTTGGCTAGACCGTCAGCAAAAAGTGTTTTGTTGAGGTTTTGAGGGCATTCAGAAAAGTACTAGTCCATAATTTCAAGATGCTAATCAACAACTTGGGTATCAAAACAACTGCCCCTCATGTTCCATACAGTCCAGACCTTGCTCCCTTTGGCATTTAGTTGTTTCCCAAGCAGAAAGAGAAGATAAAGAAGGCTGTGGCATGAGCCCCTGGATACCTTCACTTTGAATGACATCTATGGAGCTTTCACGAAGTAGCTGGGACGCTACGACAAGTGCATGGAGGTTGGAATGCGCCTTGTATATAGTATTTTTATGCTCATTAGGGAAAAGATTATCATTGCTTGTTTTGGCTTCACACATTTACACAAACTGGTTTAGAAAATTATTTCTTTCAAGATTATTCTTAGACGAAAAAAAAAGATGTTTCCTTTTATTTTAACAACAAAAGACTCTGTACTTTCACTGCAATACTTTTGGGTTGAACAAAAGGTTTGTCGACACATTGTTTTCAAATCTTTCACATATGTAGCACAATAGTCAACTGCATCATTATACGTGGTTTAAAATGCCCTAAATATAGTACAATTATATACAAGATATAGCGATGCTAGTAGTAGATACGGTAATGTAAAGAGATATAGCACACAGTTTCTTTCAAACACAATAACAGACGTTGAAAATCCTTGTCAATAGAAAAAACATTCAGCAGAGCCTGAAGCGTAAACACATTTATACAATGTAAAAAGAGCATCCAAAATATAACTTTCAATGGAAAACAAAAACAGCAGGAACAGTAGAAACAACAACGACACGCCAAACCTCAACATTTCAACTCAGGCGTACACTTCTGGTCGTAAAAATCTCGTTGATACTATCCAGTTTTACAAAAAAAAAAGATATGTCGAGGAAAACCATGCCTCGTTCCCTAAGGAATGAGCAAAGAGGAAAAACATGGATACATATGTTTAGTTCTCAAACATATGTATACACTGCCTGGATTTTAATTTTTACCAGTGTTTTTGTAATTTC
Organism: Octopus sinensis; assembly: GCF_006345805.1. Classification (NCBI taxonomy): domain Eukaryota; kingdom Metazoa; phylum Mollusca; class Cephalopoda; order Octopoda; family Octopodidae; genus Octopus; species Octopus sinensis. The sequence continues at coordinate 25,162,749 of NC_043005.1, forward strand.
TTTGAATTTTTTCTCTCACTAAACTAGTAAATTTTTTAGTATTTTTTCTTTTTCTTCATTTTTACAATCGTTTTGTCATTTTAAATATTTCTTTGACTTTTCTTCTTTCACGGATTTCGTACATTTTGTCTGTCACTTATTTACATTACATAAAACCTTCCTTTTTGCGTAAAACCGTTTCACACACATATTTTCACACTCTCATATCTATTACGCAATCCACGTTCCCCTTGTCATTACACGCTCGCTCCTTATCACCTCTTTATACCCATGTTTTCTACACACATCGCTTACACACGCCCTAAAACGCCTCATCACCATTTATCCACGCCATTATACTATAGTATACTACACTATACTATACTATATATATATATATGGAGAGAGAGAGAGAGAGAGAGAGAGACAGAGACAGAGACAGACAGACAGACAGACATACAGACAGATAGACGTGAGAGAGAGAGAGAGACAGACAGACAGACAGAAAGAGAGTGAGAGAGAGTGAGAGAGAGATTTACGAGCTAAAGTGTAACATTTATATTATTAGAAAATTATTAAAAAATATTAAATTAAACTGATTAGAACTACCAGTGATGTCATTCTTTCTCTTTATTCAAATATACTTAACAGTACCAAGGATCTACATATTTTCCAATATGTATTTATATCTATATATATATATACATATATAAAATAGAAAGAAAAATATTTGGCTAATTCTTATTTATATGTGGTTCTAACTTTATTATCCTTATTTTTGCTTTTATTACTCTTGTCTTTTCCTTCTATTACTCTTTATTTCTTATTTTTTACTTTTTAAATTTTTTAAATTTTTAACCTCTATTTTTTCTTTCTCTCTTATTTTCCTTCCTATCTTATACAATAGAGTTAAACATAAACTCATTCCAATCTATTTAACATTCACTCTATGCTGATTGGTGATACAGTATGAGCGGATTTTCGAAATCCAATGACTCTTTATAAAGTTTTGTACAAATACACTTTTTCAAGGAGATATGATAAACTTTTTATAATGGGTAATACTTTTCATATTTTTTATATTGTGATGCAATTCTTCGGACTAACAATGTTTGCGGCTGAAGAGAGCTTTAAACCATCTTTTATACCAATAATACTCTGATGTAATAACGGATTGTTTATAAAGCTTGAAACACGTGTACCGCGATATCCTTTGTGTTCTGTTTTTAATTTATATTTGATATATTCTCTCTCACCTCTGCCACTATCTGGCATAGACAGGTGCTTATACTTATTAAGTATTCACTCTAAATTTACAGTATCTACTATATATATACATACATACATACATACATACATACATATATATATATATATATATATATATATATATATATATGTATATATATATATATATATATATATATATATATATATATATATATATATATATATATATATATATATATGCGTTAGACCAAAGAAATATAGGTATTATTTAGCCGAAAGTCAACTACTGTTATAGATTCTAAGAGCTCTACTGACTTATTAAATTCCAGATCTGAAATTTCCATGAAGTATAAGCATTTGGAGAAAATTCTTCCAATGAACTGAAAGTACCAGACTCTTTGTTATACAAATGCAATCACACTAACTTTAACTCACCCCCCCCCCCGTTGAATTAATTTACACCGTATTAAGTTTGATTCGAATTGGCCAGAGGATGTAACTCTTAATTTTCCTTTTTCACATTCTATTTTTTTTTTTAGCCTTCCTCTCGTTATTTCAAGTATTTTGTGAAAGACAGCCACATTACATAACGTGAGTCCGACAAATTTCTTGGAAAAACAAGGCACACTATAAAAGCTTAGATATCACCTTGATCACCTTGACCTACCAGTCAGTCCGTCGGGCGTCCATTTGACACCGCTGGTCACAGCACACTGTCCACTCTTCTCTGGATCGCGCCTTTCTCATCCACGTGATCCCAATCGTCCTCCTGAAATCGTAACTTATATATAAATATACATATATATGTATGTATGTGTGTGTGTGTGTTTGTGTGTGTGTGTGTGGTGTGTGTGTGTGTGTGTGTGTGTGTGTGTTGTGTGTGTGTGTGTGTGTGATAAAGGAGGGATAAAAGACGAAAGTCGAATCCAGGACTGAAATAACCAGACCAGATACAGAATTGCCTTTCATATGAAACCTTAAAACTGTCACCAACCTCCTGCCCTGGATTGCGTTTTATTTTCGACTTCGAAACTATTTTCGACTTCGAAAATTGAAAGTTGATTTCGCTGTGATTTGAATTCAAGGTCCAGGAAAACACACTTCTATGCATTTTATCCAAATCTTAAACGATTTTGATCACTTGTAATTTGGAAGCGACCGCCTGTCTGTAATCAGTTATTTGGCTATAATCACTCATTCATTTCATATTGGATAAAGAAATATTCGCTTCTTTGCAATAATTTGTTGACCAATGCAGCTGTAACATTCACACAGTCTTACAGCGATTCCAAAGAAGAGACAATAGGGTAAGTATTTAGAGAAAATAATGAGGGTAGACTTCATTAAGCAACAAGTAAAATAGCACGAATACAGTTCTTGTATCGATTATACCGACGTCGGACAGATGCGAAATTAAAACGCTAGGTGTCAAAACTAGTTGTTAAGCTATTATTTAATCAACAAATCTTCTCTTCATGGACACACCACTGTTTTAAAAAAACCCAATTAAATAACAGTTCAAGTTTGACTATTACCGACTTCTCCCAACAACAGTTATTTTTATTACAAATATAACAAAATGATTTGATAGAATTTATCAATTTCTTTTCTTATTGCCCTTATCTCCCGCTGTACACGTATTCTTTGCATTTCCGTGTATTTCCGTGCACTTCCGTTCTTTGTTCAAACATTTCTTCCATCCAACCATTATATTTTGTTATCACTGCTATCTATTTTTCGCTTCTTTCCTTTTAATTTTTCTGAAAATGTCTTCCATTCTTTTTTGAATTCCTTCATTCATATTTATTGCTTTAAGTCTTTATAATTTCTATTTTATATTTTAACCCATCCTAGATTTTGTCATTAACTTCCCATCATTATTATCATCGCAATTTCGTTCTTTTCTCTTTCCTTCTTTCTTTCTTTCCATTGATTCAAACAATAATTGGCTCCACAGTCAAGCAATGTAACAATTATAGGCTACTCTGTATAAGCACAAATTTACGACCTATTTAGTAAGATCCAGTGAATTGGATGAGTTCCATTCCATCCACCCAAGACCCACAGTGTGCCTTTACGAAATTACTACACCTCCTATAAACAGCAACCTGAATTCCTTCATATGAGCAACCACAGGTCATCATTGGAAGATGAAGTTTCATATAGGGACCTCTCCTATATGAAATAATTAGCTAATAGAAATAGCAGCTAATAATAGCAGCTAATAATTCCTTCAAATCAAACGTTACTGCCGCGTCAGTGAACAGTGTGATTCTAAATATGCACAAGAGAGTCACGGAGGGAGGTTCTTTGATCTTAGATCAAAGTTCTGACCAGGTGAAACTAACCCCCCACCACCACCACCACCACTGCAATAATTACCGCCATCACCAACACCATTGCAACCACAGCAGTTACCAGCACCACCAGTGCCAGCAGCAGCTTCGCCAACAGCAGTTCCAACACAACCACCACCATCACTACCACAACCATCACCACACCACCACAACCACCATCACCAGCACCGTCACCACTACAACCACCACTATCACCATCACCACAACCACCACTACCACCATCACCACAACCGCAACCACAACCACCACCACACCACCACAACACCACAACCACCACCACCACCAACAACAATAACAACCAGCCACCAGCACCACCAGCACCACCAGCACCACCACAACCACCAATAACAACAACAACAACCAGCCACCAGCACCACCAGCACCACCACCAGCACCCCGCCACCACCAACAACAACCGGCCACTATCACCACCAGCACCACCAGCACCACTAGCACCACCAGCACCACCACCACAACCACAACCCCCCACCGCAAAAACCACCACAACCACCATTCACCAGCACCGTCACCACTACAACCATCACTAGCACCACCACACCACCACAACACCACAACCACCACCACCACCAACAACAACAACCGGCCACCATCACCACCAGCACCACCAGCACCACTAGCACCACCAGCACCACCATCACAAACACAACCCCCCCACCGCAAAAACCACCACCACCACCACCACCACCACAACCACCATCACCAGCACCGTCACCACTACAACCACCACTATCACCATCACCACAACCACCACTACCACCATCACCACAACCGCAACCACAACCACCACCACACCACCACAACCACCACCACCACCACCACCACCACCACCAATAACAACAACAACAACCAGCCACCAGCACCACCAGCACCACCACCAGCACCCCGCCACCACTAACACCAAGTAATAGTTGTTTTAATAAACCCAGATGAAAGAGAAAGTTAACCTCAAATTCAATCTTCCTCTTTAGAACAAACTAGTATAACGCATCTAAACGGAGCTCTACATTTTGTGCCAATCTAAGGCTGTTTGCCGATACATAATATAATGAACTATTACATTATCGCATTCAATCAATTACATTATACCATTCAACCATTCATCTATCAGCTTGATAGGGAAATTCGATTATCTGATCTATCGTATATCAGAAAGATCCCACAGACCAGTGGCGTGGCAGCTCTATTAAATTATAGATAAATACTTGTAGCGGTGGTGATAGTAGTAGTGGTAGTAGTAATAGTAGTAGCAGTAGTAGTAGTAGTAGTAGTAGTAGTAGTAGTAGTAGTAGTAGTAGTAGTAGTGGTGATGGTGGTGGTGATAGTAGTAGTACTGCTAGTAGTAGTGGTGAAGTGGTGATTATGTTCGTATCAGTGATGGTAGTGGTAGTTTTGCTGGTGGTCGTGAAAGTAATTGAAGTAGCTGTAATAGATGTTGTTGTACCAGCAGTAGCATCATCATCATCATCCTCATCATCAGTAATAGTAGTAGTACTAGTAGTAGGAGTTACGCCTAAAATCAATCTTGAGCTGGCAGAAAGACTTCAACTAAAGTTATTTCCATGCTAATTGACTTGAAGCTAAAACACCACCATCAACGCAACCACCACCACCACCTACACAACCACCAGTACCACCACCAGTACCACCACCACCACCACCACACCACCACCACCACCACCACCACCACCGTCGCCGCGGCCACCGCGGATAAGACTGATCTTTGTGGATCTTAAAACGTCTTTTCAGGCCTCCGTTAGATTTGCAAACCTTCTGGCATACACTGCATCCAAAGGTGTGCACAAACATATAGGCAGAATAGTTGGTGTGTGTGTGTGTGTGGTGTGTGTGTGTGTGTGTGTGTGTGTGTGTGTGTGTACATAATGCATACATACTAACGTATACGTTACACTGTAATATATATATTTCTTTAATCTTCTTGCTCTGTATTTGAGACAAATTATATGTACGTACGTATGTATGTATATATGTCTATATGTGTCTGTGTCTCATTTTTATTTAACACATACACGCACACACATTCAACTCACCGCAGTTAATTTTTTTTTCATCCTGCGGAAATCGGCCTAGGAAGTGCTCACACAGCAGTAAAAAATGTTGAAAATGAAGGACGACACTTTCAACACTTATAAAATATTTAGTGTTGTAAATTCTAATATATTCTTTTGTAGTCTTATACCATCTTATGAAAGTTTATTTTGCAATAAAATACTTACTGCGGAGACACTTTCTGAACACTCTATATATTGTGTGATACAGTTCTAAATACTTGACATGGCTGATTTCTATTTAATTACGTTTGTCTTTTTGTTGTTATTCTATCAGTCCTACTATTTTTCTTACTACTGCTACGGCTGCTATTGTTGCTGCTGCTGCTGCTGTTCTACTACTACTACTAATACTACTACTACTACTACTACTACTACTACTACTACTACTACTACTACTACTACGACTGCTGCTGCTGCATCTACTGTTGTATGGCTGCTTTTTGCTGTTACTGCTGCTAATACTACTGCTGCAGCTGTTGTTCTACTACTACTACTACTACTACTACTACTACTACTACTACTACTACAGCTGCTGCTATTACTGAACTAATTAGTAATAATAACAATCAAGTTATTATTATTATTATCATTATCATTATTATTATTATTATTATTATCATTATTATTATTACTATCATTGTTTCAAAGGCCATTAATATAATTAATAATAGTCATGTGTATTGAAATTTAATTAAAGTTATCGATTAATTCCAACTTTTATGAAATGATTTAACGGATATTGCATGTATATATTCATACATGGATACGTACATGTACACACATGCATACATACGCACGTACCTACACATATACAAGCATACATACATACATACGTACATACACACATACATATATATCAACATGTATACGTACATGCATACATACACACATACACACACATATATATATACATACACACATACATACACATATATATCTACATGTATACGTACATACGTACATACATACATATATACATAGATACATATATACACACATACATTCACACATACATACGTGCATACACACATACCTATATATATCTACATGTATACGTACATACATACACACATACATACACACATATATACATACATAGATGTTTGAATATATGTATATATGTATGCATACATGTATCTGTGTATGTATGCGTCCAACCATGTATGTATGCGTGTATGCATGCATGCATACATTGCTCACATACTGCATACATTGATACATACATAAATGCATGAATTGCATGCATGCGTACATACATATATACATACACATAGACAGTCATACATGCATTCATCGATATATAGTGGTTGTGGACTCCTTATGCAGAGTTTGACCACCTCCTGCACCTACACCTTAGAACCATCATGGCATCTGATGTGGTTTTCTAAACCAATGTTCTGAAAAGACACCCACATAGATTGCACATCCGATTTGGACCACAAAGAGCTGCAGATAATTTCTGCTCTTTGTGGATCTTAAAATGTCTCTTGAGGCCCCTGTCGGATTTACAAACCTTCTGGCATACACTGCATTCAAAGGTGTTCACAGACATATAGGAATTAATCCATCCATCCATCCATCCATCCATACATCCATCCATACATACATACATACATACATACATACACACACAATAAATGCGTAATCCCTCTTTGCGCATGTCCGTGCATCAGGTACCATTTCTATTGTGTTCTTGATCATTGATCGGTTCTTCTTATTCTATTTTCTCGCACAGCCTTCTGACATGCTCCAGATCTTCGTCTTGAAACTTTTGATGCCATACACTCCTTACTTTCCCATCTTTTCTCTTCTCCTATCAGTGTTCAGCTCAATAATGTTTTGCATAGCAACGATACAGCTACCGGTCGATGTAACCAACCTGCTATTTTCTTCGCTCCATCGTTATATCCCGACGTTGGTCCTCTTTAGGTCATTGGTTAGTATGCGGTTATTTTGTATGTGTTTATACACATTCGTATAAATGTATTCGAACGAATTCCTACATTCGATGAAATGCTAATGTGGCATTTCCCCGTGCACAATACTATGATTGTATTCCCAAAATTCTTTATTTAAGGGAATCTTGGTATTAAACGATAAAAATCATCAAAATATGCGCAATGTTTCACTCACGAAATTTAAGGAAAATTTGAAGAATGTTCATATGAGAAACAATAAAGTCTAAAAGCGAGCATCGTCACAAAGACTTTTAGACATCCTGACAGTCGGAGAAAGCAGCAGAATGGTCACTTTGTGAAGCAGCTACATAATCGATGTGCAAAATAAGATTGAGATGAACACTAAGCTGAAGAGAGAGAATAGGGATAACCAAGTATTCTCATTATATCAGACATTTCAGCGATTCCATGTATCTGATGCACTGCCAAGGAACTCGAATTGGCTCGTATTGTCGATATTTTGTCCTTCAATTGTCAACATAGCATTCCATGTTCCTTGTTTGGTTTCCATAGTAGTTGTTCTTTCTGTTGTCATTCATAATCTGGGATTCCTCATAACTTTCACTCAGGCTTTGACTTAGTTTGCTAACAATTACTGGAACCGTGCCAACAACGAAGTATAATTAGCAGCAGTTTATGATTTCTCCACTAGATGATTATATTCGTTCTTGATCACCATCTGTTAAGAGCAGTTGTAAAACTACAACTAAAGAATATCTACTGGGTAAAACTAGGGAAACGTTTATAGATACAGTTAGAGAGAGAGAGAGAGAGAGAGAGAGAGAGAGAGAGAGACAGACAGACATACAGACAGACAGAGTGCGGAAGAATATTCGGAAGGAGAGACGGAAATTTTGATTGTTGAGAGAACTATTTGTAGCAACAACAACATCGATCAACAAATGAAAACCAGACATATACTGTTGAACTGTTAAGAGCGAAAATTTCAGCTAAGCTGCAAAACGGATTTGATAGTCTGGTTTAAAGAAAATGGAGAAATGTTGCGAAGACACTTCCAATAACAGTAAACATGACACTTGTATATAAAATGTGACATATTTATCGCAGATTCAGAAGAGGTTATTATTTCGGTAAATAGTGTTTGTATTCTCTGGTTTACGGAATATATACCGATGCATAATTTAATTGTATTTTCTATATTTTTATTCCAAGTCCCTGTTTAAGTGGATAAGTCCTGCTACCTGTGGTTCTTATTAAACAGTGGACACGCATAGGAGATGTCCAAGAGTATGTATGTATGTATATGTATGCTAACCACCCTCCCCCCACACGTGTATATATATATAATGTATGACTGTTTATGCGTGGTGTGTGTGTGTGTGTGTGTGTGTGTGTGTGTACGTGAGTATGTGCGTTTAGGTAAAGATACGCGTTTTTCCACAGAACACATCTGAATTCACTTAAAAAGATAAATATTATGATAATAGCTCAATAAAATATATCTTAAGTCGTTTCACAATTAGAAATAACGTCAAAATTGAAAAGAGATGGAACGGATTTGAACACGAAACAATCGTTTTTTATTAAAACTATGAAAAACGACACACGTGGAAAATACTACGATAATATCGAAATAATATATTGTTTCTGAAAGGGATGTAAAAATAATTGGGGTTACAACCAGATTCATTTAGTTCCTAGTAGTTACTTTGTGAAGGCACATAGCTGAGTGGTTCGCTGTGAGTTTGAGCGAGAACCTTCATTCCAACTTATTCTAGTCAACTAAAATGAGTTCCAACTGTGTGTTGGTGGAATCTTCTCTCCCTCCAACTGTTCGCATCCAAGATGTTCCGTTGGAACAAGGTGAGAGGATCAAGAGAATAGTTTATCTGTTTGCGATTACAGAGGTGAAAGCATGGTATATACAATCAAGCTACACCTGCTTACTAGTTGAAGACTAAGATGTGGACGAGCTATATTATCAAAGTACAGATTACCTGATTCGAAGCTCGGGTGTGTGTCGGTCCAGGTTTTTGTCTTCGACAAAATTCTTTCGTTCAGAGATTATGTTTACTGAAGATTTCAAATATACCAACCAGTTTAGTTTTATAGTTATATGATTATATTTTATACTGCTACATGTAACCAAATCCATTATATAAAGATAGATAAACACATAGGTAGATAGATAGACAGAGATAGAGAGAGAAGAAGAGGGAGAGAGGAAGAGGGAGAGAGAAGGAGAGAGAGAGAAAGACAAAATCCACATAAATATGTTGGTAGATATATATTTATATAGTGTATAGAAGGGATTATAATCCGAGCTGTCTTCGTAACAAATTTATAAAATAATTTTAAGAAAGAAATCTGTATTTTGTTTTCTTTTATATTCATAGAATTGGTATTCTGAATTCCTTATTTTAGTTCCCTGATAGGGAAGGATTGATTTATAGCTGTTTTTGTTTACAGTTTATTTTCATCTATCTATCTATATATTTATATATATATATATCTTTATGTAAGTAAAGGGTAAAGACCCCCTTCGGTCATGAATGACCATGGGATTGCACCTAGAAAGTTACCCTCCTAGACACAAGTCCGGACAAGGTTGTTTATGGAAGACCAGCAGTCGCCCATGCATACCAGCCTCCCCTCTCCACGCCACCAGTGTTATCCAAGGGAAAGACAAAGGTCAATACAGCTTGGCACCAGTGACGTCGCAACTCATTTCTACAGTTGAATGAGCTGGAGCAACGTGAAATAAAGTGCCTTGCTCAAGAACACAACACGCAGCCCGGTCCGGGATTCAAGCTCACAACCTCACGATCGTAAGCTCGACGCTCTAACCACTGAGCCATGCGCCTTCATGTTAGTATGTATATATATATATATATATATAATATATATATATATATATATATATATATACATATATATATATACATACATATGTATACACACACACATATATATACATATGTATGTATATACGTATATATATATATATATATATATATATATATATAAATGTGTGTGAATTGGCTTTTTCTTATCTTTTGAATTTATTTCTTATACGTTAATGAAATTTCTTATTTTGTTGCTCTTGTTTTTGTTGCTGATATTGTTGCAATTGTTATGATCATTTATTATTCAGACACCTGATGATTTGCCCTCAGATACACTACTTTACTCTCAACACTCAATACGATGTTCGTGTCGAATGTCAGCCAGACTAATTGAGATTCTAAAAATTATCAAAATGGACAATGAAAAGCAGAGATACAGCTTAAAAAGATGGCGCTCATAAACCAAAAAAAGAAAAAGACATAGACTAAAAACAAAAAAGAAATTTATAGTACTTCTCCGCTTATATGCTTATTGATTTATGGATTTTAATATATAATACAATTGTTAACAATAACGTCGTCATTATTTACAGATGTCGAATAAAACAATCACAGGTTCACTGCTTTCCTGACTCCGAAAACGACAATGCGTATATGATATTAACTCGGTGCGTATAATACAAACATTGCACCGGGTTAACTATTGGGCAAGTTGTTCCAGTTCTTTACGTTCTGAGTTCAAATACTGCCGAGGTCAACATTGGTTTTTATCCATCCTTTGGAGATCAATAAAATAAAGTACAAATCCTGTAAATGAGTCGATATAATCGACTTGTCCGTTTCTCTCAAATTTGTTGTCATTGTGTCACAATTAGAGATAAATAGCAATTAGAGATTAAATAATTTCTTTCAGCTTATTACCATATTCGTTTTAGTTGCTTGGTCTCAAGAAAGGACACTGTCCATTGTCTTCGCAGGGTTGAGAAACAAGTGAGTCTCGAGTGCCTAGGTAAAAGGGGTATGAGACTACCCAGGGCCGAGAAATAAATGACGTTAATTGTAGAAGCGATAATAAAGCAGAGACAGCATGCCTGTGGATCAGAGGCTGGGATATTTGAGTTATTTAATGCAAGTCAGTCAAGCAGCCTTACTCTGGACGCGGTGTAGGATACTCCTGTGCACACCGTGAATTCTTTAACTGAGTGCTATTAATATATAAAGTGTGTAAAGTGGCGAGCTGACGGAAATGTTTGCGCGCCAGGCAAAAAATTGTTCAACGGCATTTCCTCCGTCCTCATGTTCTGACTTCAAATTCTGCCGAGGTCGACTTTACCATTCGCCCTTTCGGGGTTGATGAAATAATACCAGTTAAATACTGGGGTTGCTGTAATCGACTTACCCCTTCCTCCAAAATGCTGGCCTTGTGCCAAAATTTGAAATCAATATATAAAGTGTGTGATAGCTTTGCTGTAAAAACAAGATTAGCTTGGGCCTACTGGCGTATGCTTCTGAGGAATTTGCCCATAGAGTCGGCGCAGATTTGGCATATTATATGTATGTGTTGCATGTAGATGATGTGTAGTTTGGAAGGGTTTTGTAGGAATAAAGGATCGTACTTAGACAACGGTGGGCGTTGCTAGACGTGCTGGTAAATAAATCACTGATGGGAGAGGACGGAGCTATTCCTCAGTTACACAAGAGTTGATCGAGTGGGCTCAGTCTGAACACTCCGCTTTAGTACGATTTCACCGGCTTTATAGAATGAATTCGAGGAAAAATACCGCCAAAATTGCCAACTTAATCTTTGTCTGGAGCTCCCAACTCCCTGTCTTTTTTTTAGGGGTTCAATTCTAAAAACTTTTCAAAAAGGGATTCGTCTTACTACAGCCATGAAACTTCTTGTTTGATTCCATCATAATGCTAATAACTTATTGTGTGAATTTTTGGAGCATTGCTGTTTGATTTGCTTGAAATAGCAGCTAAATATTCTTCCAATGACATTAATCTTTCAGACATATTAGATAACCTAATCCTAGATTTATGAGGAAACGGTCTCGGATGGAATACCTTTAAAGCTGTATCAGTAGAATAAAATCTAACCTGGATTATATCAGTCGAATAAAATCTAATACATCATCAACGAATTCACGATTCATAGATCACTCTTAAGAGAATATAATAATGAACATTAACGCAAACTTTATTCTTTTACTCTTTTATTTGTTTCAGTCATTTGATTGCGGCCATGATGGAGCACCGCCTTTAGTCGAGCAAATCGACCCAAGGACTTATACTTTGTAAGCCTAGTACTTATTCTATCGGTTCCCTTTTGCCGAACCGCTAAGTTACAGGGACGTAAACACAACTGCATCGGTTGTTAAACGATGTTGGGGGACAAACACAGACACACAAACATACACACACACATACACACATACACGCACACACACATACATATACATATACGACGGGCTTCTTTCAGTTTCCGTCTACCAAATCCTCCAGATGAATAAATGGATGAAAAAGTTCAAAATTTAAAATTGAAGGAGAGGATGAAATTTGAGCCCCTTTGTAACATTGTAATTTTGTAACAACTTTGTAACATTAATTATTAAACATTAATGTTTGTTTCTCATAAAATGGCGTATATTTAATTTACATTAAATTTTTATTTACACAAGTAAAACGCAAATTCTCTTTACTTTAATATTTTTGTTTGAATTTAATTTCTATTTGCACATGTTCGTCAATTCGCAACGGTCTTTTTAAAGTAAACAAAATCAAAAATTCAAATTCGGGGGAGGGGGCGAAATAAAAAAAAATTTGCATATTCGTAATCTCCGCCATCGCAAACGAACGTAGGAATCTGAGATTTTTTATTCAAAAAGCAACATTTTTCAAGGAGAGGTGCGAAACTGCGTTAGCCCCGAATATACGCCGGTCAAAATACCTTGCAGTATATATATACAGTTTTTTTATATTCCGAGATCAAATCCCGTCGAAGCCTGCTTTGACTTCCATACGTCTGGAATCGATAAAAACGCACCAATCAAGTACTTGAGTTGATGGTATCGACTAACCCACTAGGTTAATGGTGAGTGGACTTCATATTATATAGAGAAAGATGTAAGATAACGGTGAGCGGAATTCTTAATCCATTTTCAGAGAGGTAAGTTAATGATGAGTGGACATTCTGAATCGATTTCGTATCTGATTAGAAGCCAGTCTCTCCAAGCTGACATTCATGGCTTTGACATCAATAAACTCATTCTCTCACCCTTATACATCTGTAGACTTGAAACTGGAATGAGAAATCAATAGCTAGTTGGAGAGACAGATAGGGAAAGACAGAAAGATGAAGAATGAGAGAGAGTGAGAAAGAGAGAGAGAGAGAGAGAGAGAGAGATAAAGATAGATAGATAGATAGATAGAGAGAGAGAGAGAGTGAAATGAAAAATGAAAAGCAAGGGAGTAAGAAACAGTGAGACGTTAGGAATGAGATATGAAATAACAGTGGGCGGTGTGTATGTGAGTGTGTGAGAAAGGAAGAGAAAGAGAGAAAGAGAAAGAGAAAGAGAAAAAGACAAGAAATAAAGGGAAGCTGGGAGGGATGAAGGGAGTGAGGGTCAGAGACTAATGTCGAACAGAGACAGTAAGAGACAGTGAGAAGTTGATGTAAAATATTAATGGCGAAGAAATCAGAGAATGAATGGGGTGATAGTTGGATAGAGAAGGAGAGAGAGAAAGAGAGTTAGAGAGAGAGTTAAACACACAGACAGACAAATAAACACGTGAAGGATGAAAGAGGAAAAGGGAAAATGTAATAGGATGAGTAAAGATGTTAAGAATGTGATAAAAAATGATATCATAAGAGGAGAGAGAAAGAGAGAGAAAGCGAGAGAAAAAGAGAGAGGGAGAGAGTGAAAGAGGGAGAGAAAAAGAGAGAAAGAGAAAAAGAAAGAGAGAGAGAGTGAAAGAGGGAGAGAGAAAGAGAGTGAGAGAAAGAAAGAAAGAGAGAGAGAGAGTGAAAGAGGGAGAGAGATAGAAAGAGAGGAAGGAAGAGAGAGATAGAGAGAGCGAGAAAGAGGGAGAGAGATAGAAAGAGAGAGGAAGAGAGAGAAGAGAGAAAAGAGGGAGAAAGAAAGGGAGATAAAACGAGAGAAAGAGGGAGAGAGAAAGAGAGAGAAGAAGAGAGAGAAGAGGGAGAAAGAAAGGGAGAGACAAAGAGAGAGAGAGAGAGAGAGAAAGAGAGTGAGAGATGGGGAGAAATAAAAACGAAAGAGAGAGATAGATAGATAGAAAGTGAGACAAAAAAGTTGAAAGAGGAAGGAAAACTTGAGAGAGAGAGAGAGAGAAAGAAAGAGAAAGAGAGAAATAGAAAAAGGGAGGCCGAAGTACTACAAAGAGTGTTAAAGAATGATTAAATGATTGGGGATGGGTGAAGGAGGTTAGGCGAGAAAGAGAATAAAAAGAAAGTGAAAGAGTATCAGTAAAGAAAGAAATGAAAAATAACAGCGGCAACGAAAGAAAACTGAATAATTAAGAAAAAGAGAAATAAACAAGAAAAAGGAAATAATATTTGAATTATGAGAAAATCGATTAAGAAGATTGAGAAATCACGGTGGGTGGTGGTGGGGGAGGAACATAATGAGAGTAAGAGGGAGAGCAAGAGATAGATAGATAAAAAGATAGATAGACACACAGGCAGACATCAGATAGATAGAGAGATAAATCGATAGACAGATAAATAGATAGATGGATAGATAAATAGACACACAGGTAGACAGACAGATAGACAGACAGATAGAGAGATAGAAAGATAGATTGACAGGCAGATGGACACACAGGCAGACAAATAGAAAGATAGATCGATCGATAGACAGATAAATTGATAGATAGACACACAGATTGACAGACAGACAGACAGATAGATAGATAGATAGATAGATAGATAGATAGATAGATAGATAGATAGATAGATAGATAGATAGATAGTTTCTTTATTGGCCACACAGGATTGCACACAGATGGGACAAGTTACAAGGTAGAGCTTTTCTTTTGGGGGATGAAAAAAACAAAAAAACAAAAAAGGTGGCGTAGGTTTTCGATCAAAAGGGATCGTAAAAGGAAAAAAAGAACAAAAAAGAAAAAAAAGAAAAGAAAGAAGAAAAGGAAAAGGATAGATATAGATAGATAGATAGATAGATTGATTGATAGATATGTTTCTTTATTAGCCACACAGGGCTGCACACAGATAGAACAAATTACAAGGTAGAGCTTTTCTTTTGAAGGTATAAAAAAAAAAAAAAAAAAAAAAGGAAGGGGGAGGTTCGATCAAAAGGGATCGTAAAAGGAGAGAAAGAGGACAAAAATAAGGGGGGTTAAAAAAAAAAAAAAAAAAAAAGGGGGGGGGAGAGGGAAAAAAAATGATCAATAGGGATCGTTATCACAGAAATGTCAATATGAAGTGTAAAGGGGAGGACAGGTGAGGTTTACCCGTGGAAAGAAAAGCCTGCGGAAAAGACCACGGTAACCTCGGTCAATGAAGTCACATTTTATATTTCTTTTTTTTTTTTTTTTTTTTTTGCAAATAAGCAACTCTCTGTTTTCGATTTCTGGGTTCATAGGACTATGCTCAAGGTGGCTTCGTCATTCATACGTGCCATTCTTGCTACATTCACCCATCTTTTTTTAAAACATTCGCTAGACAAAACTTGCCTCTCTACTCTCACTTTCCTTTTCAAGTGGTACTTGAAGAAGTTGATGAGAGATTGACCAGAGAGGAAAGTGTTTGTCTCCAATCCTTTCAGACGCGTCCACCAGATACATTCTTTCGCCATAGCCACAAGGATGATGAAAATAGCTCTTCCTTCCCGTTTGAAGGAAGGAGGCGTGACAATATTGACGATAGACTCAGCTGATAACCGACTCGTCCCACACGTGACACCAGTTGTTCGACATAAGCCCACAGGTCGGAAATTGTTGGACACTGAACGAGTGCGTGCAGAACGGTTTCGTCGCTCTGACCGCATCTCGGGCAGGTCGGCCCCGTGTTTCTCGAGCCGTGTCTGTAGAGCTTATCCCGAACGGGTAGCGCTTCTCGGTAGCACTGCCAGGCCAGGGATCTCTGGAAGTTGTCCATGGGCCCTGGCCCGAAAGTCGTCCCGAACAGGCGGGTCAGGTACTCCTCGTCGACGTCCAGGTTCGCCCCGAGCTCGTCGTCGTACCTCCCCTCCACTAAACCCCTATAGAATGCTTTGGTTGTGTTGAAGTCACTTAAGGTCGACCCAGGACGGCAGAGTTGCTTGAGAGCAACGCGACACTCGCGGTGCCATTCGCCCTTCCTCGGCCTCTTTTTGATCCACGACTGCAGTTCGGTCATGGAGACGAGCTGCGGGAAAGCGTGCCTCACAAACGGCGACCACACCTGTTCACCGTCGTCTACATAGAGCCAGAGATGTCGCAGTCTCAGCGCGTGTCTGCGCATCATCAACCACGGCATGCCCAGCCCTCCTTTTAACGGGTGTTGACAGCAAATGGATCGCCTGACCATCGGGACGCATCCTTTCCACAAGAAGCGAAAGAGGATGCGTTGTAGTTTGGTGATGGTAGGGTCGGGACAAGGTACGACGGTCAGGCGGTAGTAGATGACGGACGCGATGTACGTGTTCGCCACCTCCGCTCGACCTTTTAGGGACAGTTTCCTCTCGGCCCATTGCCGGGCGAGAGTGACCACCCTACTCGTTATCTCGTTCCAGTTCTTCTCCACTTGGAGGTCCGGACCAAACCAGACCCCGAGCAACTCAACCGGGCCGTCGGTCCAGCGTCCCACGACGGAGGCGCTGGTGGACGGCATGGGCTTGCTTCTCCAGGTGCCTAGTCGCAAGCCCACTGACTTTTCCCGGTTGATTTTCGCTCCTGTCACCGCTTCGTAGTTTTTCAGTGTCTCGCCGACCAGCTCGATGTGCTCGTGGCTAGACACTATGACGGTGACGCGTCGTCCGCGTATGCAGACACGCTCGTCCCGCATCCCAATTCTCGCGGGATGCCCCTTAGAGTCGCCAGCTTCCGCAGTAGTGGCTCAAGAGTCAATACGTATAGAAGCGCCGAGAGGGGGCATCCCTGACGGACCGAACGTGCAATGTCGAAAGGTCTCGATAGATGTCCATTTACGCGAATTACCGAACGGATGCCTCTGTACAAGGCAGCTATCCAGCCGCGGAAGACGGGACCGAAACCAGCCGCTCTCAGGACTGCCTCCAAGTATCGATGGTCTACCCTATCAAAGGCTTTCGATTGATCCAAGTTGATCAGGGCCCCACCCATGCCAGGTTCGTTAACTACCCTGTCTATGGTGTAGCGCATCAGATGGAGGTTGTCATGGATGGTCCGGCCTGGCACGGCGCATGTTTGCGCCTTGTCGACCAGTTTCTCGATGACAAGCGCCAACCTCTTGGCTAGCACCTTGGCCAAAATTTTCAAGTCTGCATTAAGCAGAGTGATGGGCCTAAAGTTATCTATTACATTTCCCTTGTTTAGATCTTTCTTCAGCAGTGTTACGGCTCCTCGGCTCACAAAACCAGGAATGCTCCCGTTTTGCTGCCAGTTGCAGTACACCGCCGCCAAGAGATCTCCAAACAAGTCTGGCATACAATTGTAAAGCTCGTAGGGTAGACCATCCAAACCCGGTGATTTGTCCCTCGAGCATTCTGCCATCGCTTCCCGCACTTCCGCCGCCGTGATGGCACCTTCGCAGCACCCTGCCTTTCTTGTCGAGAGTCGTGGTAGGCTATGTAGGTAGGCACTGAAGTCCACCCTACGTTCTTGCCCTCCACTCGTTCCGAACAGTCGGGCAAAATGCTGCTGAAAGGCCTCACACATTTTACTTGGCTCGAGCAATTCGCGCCCCTGTTCATCTACCAGTGACCGAATGGTGGCTTTGTTGCCCTGTTGCGCCTCTGCCACCCGGGCCTCTCTCGCGGCTCCAACACCTTCGTTCCTTAGAGCACGCATCCTAGCTCTGACAGCACATCCTTCGTGTTTGGCGTTGAAGTGTTGGTCGAGGGCCAACCTCGCCGCCAAAACGTCGGATGCGATGCCGCTTCTAATTGCCTCTTCTAGCTTCTTAACTAGCTCACCCTCTACTCTATTTCTATCTATGGCTAGTGCTTTGCTGTACCTAATCGCTTCTTCTGCTTTTACTGCTCTCTTGAGGGCAAACCACCATTTGTTGTTGATGATGGCTCCCGTCAAAGCCCTCTTTACTAGTGTGCTAATCCGGTCTCTGAAAACTTGTCTCGATGGGAAAGACGCGTTTAGTTTCCAGTATCCGGGACCCTGCCTAAGTGTCTTACCTAAGTCTAGCGTACATGTCACAAGTTTGTGATCCGTGTAGCTGACTATGTGGAATTGTGGACATCCTATGCTATCTCTATCTACTGTCCTACACAGTATCCTATCTAGATACGATCTCGACGACCCGATGCGGTTGCTCCATGTCCACGTTGGCGCATTCGGGTGGTCTAGTCGAAACCTGTCAGACAGTTGAAAGCGTCTGAGCAGGTCTCTGAGGCATTTGCATCCCCGTCTATTCCTATCTCTACCCACGTAGTCTACATGCGTGTCCAAGGTAGCATTCCAATCCCCCACTAAGAGTAAGGACGAGACGTTCCCAAGAAGACTTCTAGACGTTGAAAGAAATCCGCCCGACCTGTTAAGGGCGGTGCGTAAACTGATACGAGCCGAAAAGCGCACCCATTGCTGCCGTCGACATCCAGGACGACCAGTCTACCCTCCGGGTCTACGAATATTGTCCTTACATTGAGATCCAGACTCTTGTGAAAAAGTACCGCGGTGCCACTACCGCCCATTCTCGGCAGACAGGGGGAAAAATAAATGTTGAACTGTCCGCCAAACATGGTCTTTAGGGCCCGCGGATTGTGGAGTCTGGTCTCGCTTATGGCTATGATTTCTAACTTATGTGACTTTATGTCATTTAAGAGGTACCCTTGTTTCCAAGGGGACCCCAAGCCACGCGCATTTACACAACCAATCTTGATCATAGTTCTAATGAATTAGAATACAGAGGGTTACTTACTGCTCGAAAGTTTTTGCTTTCTCCTCCGTTGGTTTGTCCTCGAGAAGATCCCAGTACAGTTTCTTTGTGAGATATTTTTGGCATTTACCAACCGCACTGGGGAAAATGCCTTTGAGTGTGTGTGCAGACTTTTGGAGATGTGTATTATTTTGATGTGGTCTGGTGGTGTTGTGTATGGGTGGTTGTTTGTTTTTATGTCATCTTCTGTTATGTTTGTTTTTGATTGGATGTATTCCATCAAATTTGTGTTTTTGGTGTCTATGGCTGTGAGCATGTTTGCTGTATATGTTTTTTTGGGTGTTGGTGTGGCTGTTGTTTGCGTTGGGTTTTGAAATGTCTTCGGGAGATGTATTTCCCCTGCTTTGTTCGTGTTTGCATTTGGTTTGGTTGTGTTTCTGCTCTTTATTTTCCTTCTTTTGTAGCTATTTGCCATTCCTCACTGGTTTCGTCTTCCGACGAAATTTCTGAGGAATCAGAAGGGGGTAGGGGTATGTTGTGGGCTTCTATGTTGTCTGTGTAAGTGGTTGTGTTGTTGTTTTCGTTGTTGTTGGTTGTTGAGTGTTTGTGTGTTTTGTGTGTTGAGTGCGGTATAAGGGATGGGGGATCAGTTTGTGTGTGTTTTCTTTGTTTTTCTGTTCCTTGGGTTTTGCTGTTGATGGTAGTGTTGGTATTTTTCCAGGTGTCGAGTGGTTTTTGGTTGATGACGGATTAGCTTGGTGTGCTTCTCTTGTCGTCTTCTGTGTTGATGGTGGTGTGGGTAGTAGAGCTTTTTTTCCGGAGTGCTTTGGTTGTGGTAGTGGTTGTTGTTGTTGCTCTTGGTGTGCAGTGGTTGGGCACGTCTTTTTCAAGTGTGTTTCGCTTCCACACAAATAGCAGCGTGGTCGCCTGCCCTCTACCACTATAGAGAGTTTGTAGCCTCCTGGCAGTTCTATAGCGGTGGGTATCTTCTCTCTTGCTGCTTCATCCAATTGAAGCAGGAATTCGATTGATTTGCCCACATAGTCTTTCTCTCCTAGAACCGCGATTTCCAGGATGTTTGTCTCTGACATTGTCTCTGACATTTCAAAGCAGATGGCAGAGACCACCCATTGTGTTTCGACATCAAATGGTATGTTTTTTATTTGGACTTTCGTGACCCTTTTGTTTAAATAGACTGGTATCATTACCAAGTCGTCCGAATGTAGCTCCAATGTGGAAAAACGTTTTGCTAAACTTTCGTTGAGGAAACGTACTTGGACTGTACCAAATTTGTTTCCCCAACTGATATATTCCTTGGAGTCCCATACAGGACGAAGGCATTTATCGATTTTTTCCTGCGGTGCATTTTCTGTTCTTCTTGTTTTTTTGTTTATTACTTTATAAATTATTGTTTTTTTTTGCGTGTTTTCCACGATGTGTTGTGGAATATGAAGGTGCAATTTGTCTCCTTCTTTGGAGAAGAGTGCCTTTGTGCGGTTTATCTCTTGTGTGGTGAATGTTACAATTGTTCTTTTTTGTTTTGTTACGTCCGCAAAATTCGTTTTGAATTTGGCAGTAGAAGTGTTAATTGTGGCAGTGTTAATTGAAGTCATGGTAGTGGTGTTGGTGTTGGCGGTATTAGCAGCAGAAGGCTTGGATGTAGCATTTGACGTCGTAGTAGTGGTGTTGGCGGGGTTGTCTTTGGTAGGCGGCTTTGTGCCAATTTCGTTGTTGTTGTTGTTGGTGGTGATGGTGGTGGTGCTGGCATTCATGTTTTCGTTTGTATTCATTTTTGAAATCCCTTTCTCTGTCCCTTTATCATCAACAAGTGGTGTGGGGAGTGAGGGGAAATCTAAGTTAATGTCTTTGGTCGCGGCGATGGTGAATGCGACGTTAGATTTGTTGTTGTTGTTGTTGGTGGTGGTGATGGTGGTGACAGCGGTGTTCACGCTGCGATGTTTAGCAGCTAGTGGTAGCAATAGTGTTTTGCTACCGTTCTGCATGACTGGCGGGCTAGCCACGTGGTTTCTAGTTGCCATTTTCAAAATGAAAAATGGCTAAAAATCCCACGAAAGTTTTGAAGGTTTTTTTGTAATTTCGCCCATACAGGGGCGGAATTCTACGTGAATAATTCTCAGGTTTTTTAGTGAATGAATTTGCACAACGATTAAAACAAAATATTTGACAACAAGGAGTTTTAAACATGTAAAAGTGGCCAACTTACGTGGAGCCGATATGACTAGCGTCCGTCCATTGTGATAGAGATTAGATAGATAGATTGATAGATAGATAGATAGATAGATAGATAGATAGATAGATAGATAGATAGATAGATAGATAGATAGATAGACACACATGCAGATAGATAGCTAGATCGATCGATAGAGAGATAAATAGATAGATAGATAGATAGATAGATAGATAGATAGATAGATAGAAAGGTATATATATATAGAGAGAGAGAGAGAAAGAGAGAGAGTGAGAGAGAGGAGAGGCGAGAGAGAAAACTGAGCAAACCGACAAACACAGAATAGAAAGCCAGCTATAGTATTAGGTGCTTACGAGAAACTATTGTATGGAATGAATGAGAACATTTTAGGTAACTTCCATCTTGTTGAATGGACAAAGGCGCCATTGTAAGTAACATTTTCCCATTGAATTTCTGCAGTTGTGTTGTCTCGCTCTGAAATTACCCATCAGCCTCTATCTCTCATATACTTAGCGGAACTCTTACACACCAGAAAGGGTTTAATTTCAAGCCACATTACTTGTGTGTATACATAAACATTTCCTGGTGATTCTAAAAAATAAAATAAAATAAAATAAAATAAAATAAAAAAAGAAATCTTGAAAATCGATGAAGGTTCGGGGTTGCACAAGGGTTAAACAACGGCGACAACAATATTAGCATCAACGCCGTTAATGAGAGCGCTTCTGCGTGGTCAATCGACCGCCTAGAAATAGGTGTCGAAGGTCCTTCAAATCACACCTTACAATATTTGAAAAGGAAGGAAGTGCTTACTTGATAATGTAAATCTGGAAAATGATGACATGGCCAGGACGAAAACACTCTTGATTGTTTATTTGGTTGATAAGAAAAGACCAGAGCTTGTACCACAACAATAACCACCCTCTCTCCCTTTTACTCTCTTTTACTTGTTTCAGTTATTCGACTGCGGCCATGCTGGAGCACCGCCTTTAGTCGAGCAAATCGACCCCAGAAGCCTAGTACTTATTCTATCGGTTCTCTTTTGCTGAACCGCTAAGTTACGGGGACATAAACACACCACCAGCGGTTGTCAAGCGATGTTGGGGGGGGGGACAAACACAGACACACAAACATATACGCACACACACACACAAACACACTCACACACACATATATATATACTTATATACGACGGGCTTCTTTCATTTTCTGTCTACCAAATCCCGAGGCTATAGTAGAAGGCACTTGCCGAAGGTACCACGCAGTGGGAATGAACCCGGAACCACGTGGGTGGGAAGCAAGCTCTTTACCACACAGCCACTCCTGCGCCTATGTGAAACATTGACGAGCGTTTCTAGAGTTTGTTGTGCGTCGAGTACATAAATGCTACTTAAGACATAAGCAATGAGACGTAAAATGCCATCTACTTGGTCTTGAACAGCAAAATTATTAAGAAGTTAATTTGATTCTCGAAAGTTTCTGCCGATTAATAAATCACTCTCAAGAGAATATAATAATGAACATTAACTCAAATTTCAGAAACAGAAACACTCAAGGCTTCTATTTCTTCTATTTATATATTTTTTGTTGTTGTTGATAAATTTGCCGGCGTCTTCAGTAAGACCCAGTTTTTTAACACAAAAGCCTTATCTAGAATAGATAGATAGATAGATAGATAGATAGATAGATAGATAGATAGATAGATAAATAGATACACAGATAGATAGATACATACATACATAGATGGATAGATGGATAGATAGGTAGACAAATTGATAGATAGCTTGATAGATAGACAGATAGATAGATGGACTGACAGATAGATAGAAAGACAGAGAGTTAGAGAGAGAGAGAGAGAGAGAGAGAGAGAGAGAGAGAGAGAGAGAGAGTGAGCGAGTGAGAGAGAGAGAGAGAGTGAGCGAGTGAGAGAGAGAGTCTTTGATTGTCTCGCACTGAGGACAGGGAAACCCCCCAGAAACCTAGATTTGTGAGTATCACTTAGGGCTAGAGATGGGAGCGATGACCCTTGCTTACACTATACAGATAGAAACTGTGTCGACAGCCAGCTGGAAAAGATTTTTCCTGGAGCTAAACAACGGTAACATCGTCCCTGTATCGGACTGCCACATTATGTTGGTAAATCAAAATTGCTACACTTATTTAGAAGTTTCTCTGAAACAAAATATCAAGGCTAGAGCCCTTCGCTTTGCAAACCCGTGGTTTCGAGGTCAGCACAGAATCTTCTATAATACCGGGATAATCAGTGCCTTATGAATGAATTTGTTTGACGGAAACTGCGTGGAAACCGGACGTGTATATGTATGTGTATACATACATACATACATACATATATATTTGCCCTTACCTCTCCAACACCACCCGCCTCACTAGCACCCACCATCGACCCTATCCCATCATCCACTCCTTCACCTGCACCTCCAGCAATATTATCTATTGCATCTCTTGCTCTCTCTACAATTCCTTGTACATCGGACAAACGGGACGCCGCTTGGCTGACCGGTTCGCGGAACACCTTCGTGACATCCACCTTGCGAACGACACACCGGTCTCACGCCATTTCCGCTCCACCGGTCACTCCTTGCAACACCTATCTGTGTTCGGTTTGTCCTTACACAGAGGCCATCCGGATTCCCGTTTGCGCCGTGAACAGGAATTAATCTTCTCTCTTCGCTCTTATACGCCATTTGGTCTCAACTCTCCCCCCCCCTCCTCAACCATCCTTTCTCCCCCCGACCCCTACTTCTTCAGTCCTTCATCCTTCACCCCTTACTCCCCTTCCCTTCTTCCCTCTTCTTCCTCCCTCTTCTTCCCCTTCCCTCTGCTCCCTCACTCCCTCTCTCCCCTTCTCTCTCCCCCTCTCCCTCTTTCCTCCTTCATCCCCCTCATCCCCTTCCTTCTCCCCCATCCTCTCCTCTCCCCCCTTCTCCCCCCCCTCTTCTTCCCCTCCCTTCTTCTCCCCCTCTTCTCCCCCTTCCCCCTCTTCTCCTCACTACACCACATGACTTTACACATCACATCACATATGATGTGCCATACTAATACACACACCACTAATACATACTAATACGTACTAATACATACTAGTACATACTAATACTTACACCAACCCTATACATACACACGTCCAGACCCGCATACGCACTTATACTCTCTCACACACACACACACACACCTATACATACCAATACGTACTAATACATACTAATACATACTAATACATACACCAACCCCATACATACGCACGTCCAGACCAATCTTACGCACTAATACTCTCTCATACACACACACACACACACCACACCCTTATACATACTAATACATACACCAACCCTATACATACACACATCCAGACCCCTCCCACGCACTTCTAGCTGGTCCCTCAACCCCTTTATCAACCCTATTATCTCCCCTTATTTCGCTCTCGCGTCTCATGTTTGATCTTTGACCTCTGACCGAAATCAGATCGCCATGTTGATTCGTTAGCTACTGCACGCATTTTTTTTCTCTCCTTCTTTCTGTGTTTTTTCTCTCTCTGTATCTTCTGTTGAAGAGCGTAGGCTCGAAACGTTAAAGACTTGTTTTATTATATTTCCTGAGCGCCATACTAATACAATTGTTCGTTTGTTTTCCACCTGCCTTCGTCTTTTGTTTATTTTCATAAAGCTTCCCGTTATATATATATATATATATATTTATATATACATACATTCATGCACACACACACAAACGCACACACACACACCACACACTCACGCACACAAGTAGCCATGTGCATGTTTGTTTTTGTGTTTTTCTTTGTCCTACCACCGCATGACAACCGCGGTTCGGTAAAGGAGGCCGATAAAAGAATTCACAGGTCTAAAAATAAGTACTCACCCCATTTTTTCCCGAATACATAACTCGCAACGCGGTTCCTCGCCATGGTTGCAGTTTAATGATTGAAACGATGAGAAAACAAAAGACAATCTTAAATATCATTGATTTCCAATAATGATATTTTACACGTTGTTAGCACGTTGGGCACAATGTATACGCACACACACACACACACATATATATGTAAAGGGAAAGTTTACGAAAATAAACAAAAGACGAAGGCAGGTGGAGTACAAACAAACAAATGTATTAGTATGGCGCTCAGGAATAGAAATAGAACAAGTCTTTTACGTTTCGAGCCTACACTCTTCGACAGAAAGATACACAGAAAAAAAACAAGGAGAGAAAAAATGCGTGTAGAAGCTAACGATCTATCATGGCGTCATATATATACAGAGAGATAGATATAGAGATAGATAGATGGATATACGTTCTGAGTTCAAATTCCACCGATGTAAATATTGCCTTTCATCCTTTCGGGGTTTGATAAAATAAGTACCAGTTGAACACTGGAGTTAATGCGATCGATCTTTCGCCCCCCACCGAAATTGCTGACCTTGTGCCAAAATGTGAAACCAATAGCGACATTTTACCAGATAATTCAGTTGACGTTTCTCATAATACCACATGCAGCCAAGTAAACTGTGATGCCATGTATTGCTAATGTAATGCAGTAGTCCCTCGGCTATCGCGAGTGTTACGTTCCAAAATACCCTGCGACAGGTAAAAATCCGCGAAGTAGAACCAGTACTGTATATTTTTAAAATTATTTTTATAATTTTCACATGTTTTAATATAAATACAAAACAACACCACGGAGTAATCGACGCAAGCTCAAATAAACCGCAAATGTTAACCGCGATAAATAAACCGCGATATGGCGAGAGATTTTTCCATATTAAAAGACAATGTAAATAGAACTTTAAAATTGCTGTAACAATTCTACTTTGACCAGTCATCACCAACAATTCCAAAATATGATATGACGTACACGAAGTGTAGATTCTAAGTGTCGTTATTATTTGAGAGAGAGCATAAAGCGACGAGCTAGCAGAATCGGTAACGACTCGGAGAAAATTTTTGGCGACATTTCGCCCGTCCTTACGTTCTCAGTTCAAATGCAGCCGGGTTCCACTTTGTGTTTCATTGTTTCGGAGACGATAAAATAAATAGCAAAAAAAAAAAACAAAAAAAAAAACACAGGCGTCGAAGTAATCGACTCTTCCCTTACCCCAAATTTCACTACCGGTATCAATGGCAGGCTCATTTTAAAGAGCATCTCACAAAACAGAATTGAAATCGTCTCATAGACAATTAATCTCAGAAGATTGTGGAAGTAGATTGTAAACAACAACAAAATTAAATAATTAATGAATCCTTCCCTACTAGCTTACAGAAATAAAGGATTCAGAAGACCAGTTCTATCAACGCACAAATATAACCAGATCACTGTCATAAAAGGACTTCGTAAGATTATATACGTCTGTTCCTTTTCGAGCAACGCGTGGCTCATAGGGCCGGTTCCCGGTTTCCTTGGCGTATAGGTACCCTACCTGAACGGGACGCCGGTCCGTCACAAGTGAGCTGCAAGATGCAGGGAAAGACTCAGCAGAAGTTCGCCATTACCTCCTACCGGAGCCGCGTGGAGCTTAGGTGTTTCGCTCATAAACATAAACATCGCCCGATCTGAGATTCGAACCCGCGAGCCCGCTGCTGTAACCACTAAGCCATGTGCCTCCACTAAGATTATATATATATATATATATATATAATCTTAATGGAGGCATATGTATATATGTGTGTATGTATATATATATATATATATATATATATATATATATATATATATATATATATATATATATATATATATATATATATATATATATATATATATATATATATATATATACATACATATATATATATATACATATATATATATATATATACATATATATATACACATATATATATATATATATATATACATATATATATACACATATATATAGGAGTGGCTGTGTGGTAAGTAGCTTGCTAACCAACCACATGGTTCCGGGTTCAGTCCCACTGCGTGGCATCTTGGGCAAGTGTCTTCTGCTATAGCCCCGGGCCGACCAAAGCCTTGTGAGTGGATTTGGTAGACGGAAACTGAAAGAAGCCTGTCGTATATATGTATATATATATGTGTGTGTGTGTGCCTGTGTTTGTCCCCCTAGCATTGCTTGACAACCGATGCTGGTGTGCTTACGTCCCCGTCACTTAGCGGTTCGGCAAAAAGAGACCGATAGAATAAGTACTGGGCTTACAAAGAATAAGTCCCGGGGTCGATTTGTTCGACTAAAGGCGGTGCTCCAGCATGGCCGCAGTCAAATGACTGAAACAAGTAAAAGAGTATACATCTCAGTTAAGCTGATTCGCCTCGCATCCTCCTGGTTCCAGAACCGTCTTGAGGCCGCGTTGGATGCTGACGGTGGTTACTTTGAGTAAACTTTTATCTCTCAGCCATAATCTTCTTGCTATTTTTTGATTTTTTGAAATACTTTATTTTTGGTTTGTGCATGTATGTGTGCATACACATGTGTGCCTGCGTGTGTGCATGTGTGTGTGTGTGTGCGGAAATGTGTGTATGTCTTTGTGATTCTATTTGTCCCCACCGCCTGCCATTCAGTTTTGGTTTGTTTACGCCTCGTAACTTAGTGGTTCGGCAATAATGACGACAGAGTATATACCAGGCTGAAAAATATAAGTAATGCAGTCAATTAGTTCCATTAAAACCCTTGAAAGCGATTCGCCTCTATAGCAGCAGGCCATTGACCGAAAACGCTAACGTCGAAAAGACATTAAAACAATGGAGGCGTTGGGTTTTACTAAAAGCTGCTCAGCAGCAGTCGACAAATGACAGATTACCGATTTCTAATACCAACTAATCACACGTTATTAACATCAGGAAATCTTTCCTTTCGCTCACTAATGTACTAACCTTTAGCTTTACTTAAACCATCGTCTCTGGTGATAGCTGCATCTAGGCTTGATTAATGAGGTAATCTTAAATGTTCTTAAAAAGCACTGCTGTAACTAGTTTTTCTCAATTTCGTTTGGAGATACATGAACATCGAATGCCTGATTCTTCGATTGGCAGACGTATAATTTTCTGATTGTACTTGACAAAGGTATTTGATTGAATTGCTTTCATCTTCTCAGATGTATATTGACATATATCAGGATGTGATCACTTGAACAACTTACTTAGTGTGTCGCTCTCTTTTGTCGGTATTTTACATTACTACTGGACATAATATACAACAGGAAAATTTAATGCAGCTAAACTACAGATATTAAAGACTCCGCTGCAGAATTTAAACAGATTTAAGCACATCTTTATTCTCGTTGTTTATAGAAAATACAGGAACATTCTCTGACGCGTTTCAAAGATCGTTGTTTAATCATAAGAAAACGAGTACCGATCATTCGTCTGCTCACAAAAATTTGAGGTACTCCGTCGGTTACGACGACGAGGGTTCCAGTTGATCCGATCAACGGAACAGCCTGCTCGTGAGATTAACGTGCAAGTGGTTGAGCACTCCACAGACACGTGTACCCTTAACGCAGTTCTCGGGGGAGATTCAGCGTGACAAGGCTGGCATTTTGAAATACAGGTACAACACAAACAGGAAGAAAGTGTGAGAGAAAGTTCTGGTGAAAGAATACAGTAGAGTTCGCCATCACCCCCTGTCGGAGGCTTGTGGAGCTTCAGGTGTTTTCGCTAAATAAACACTCACAACGTCCGGTCTGGGAATCGGAACCGCGATCCTACGACCGCGAGTCCGCTGCCCTAACCACTGGGTCATTGCGCTTCCACTCACGAAAATAATGAACATAGGAATTGTTAGTTTAAGAACATTTCTGTAACGGCCATAGTAATTTGCATATTATACGTCTGTCATTGCCGTGATTACATAATTAAAAAATATTTGATACATATCATGTGAAGGGAATAACAAAATATATTAACATCTATTAAGTAGCACAGCATTGTTTTGAAAACTGGAGTTTAACTATTTTAAATTTAATTTCGGCTGCTGAACAAAAGTTGTGTGTAAAATATTCATTAGGCATGCAGTGATTGGTGCTTCTCACTGATGAGGTTCAGCAGACCGAAATCACATGACATAGGAATTCCAGTGCCCATTGAGAGATGAATATATCTGCTTTTATGCATCAAGCGCTAATATGACAGGATCTCTCAAGTTGTTCTAGCACCAGTGTTCGATGTTCTAACAAGGCAACCATATTAAGATGGATATAAATATTGCTCTTAGTTACTAATAATGCTTCTGCCGCCAGTAATTAATATATTTATATACATGTGTGTATGTTACTGGTTTTTGTCTTGTGTGTGCATGTGTGCGTGCGTGAGTGTGTGTGTATACTCACGCGCCTGTGTATGTGTGTGTGTGACTTTGTGATAGTGTTTCTCCCCTACTATCGCCTGGCAACATAACAAGTGCTGCGTTTTTTAAAAGGCTGACTGGCTAATTGCGACATGAGCACCTATTCTATATATCGCTAGCGGGGAGAAGAATCTAGCGGTCGAGCGTCCATCACTAACGAGAGCAAAGAAGGTTGGAACAACGTGATCTGTTACTCTCAGGCTCGGAGATGGTGTGAATTTCCCCGTTAGCGATATAAACAAAAGGTCAATACGAGAGTTTCTCTCGTGCTATCTATCGCAGTGTAGTTTGTTCTAACAGAACATCCACGTTTAAGTTGTGAAAAATATTATCTTTCGGTATTGGTACTGCCGCTGTCGCTAATATATATATATATATATATATTTAAAATGTTGACTAGGTCATGTGATCTCGTTTATCAGAACATCCCTGGAGTCAAAGAAGGATAACAACAACAACAACTGTTACAACAACAACTGCTAGAACATCAATGTGAAGAAAGCAAACTGTTTTATATGAAAACGTTAAAAGTCCATTGCTTTAGAAATTTCTTAGTCAGACATTTATCGTCAACAGAAAACTAACAATGAACGACGTATGTGATTGAAGACTAAATGAAATATAAACTAGACACTTATAAAATTATTTAAGAAATCATATGTGACACAAGGCAATACTTCCTGTAAATTTACGAGGGACGTATTTCGTGTCACAGTAATGAGGAAGTATATTATATCGACGCTGAAAACAAAAATTATAATAAATCATAGAAATGCAAATATTTTTAACAAGGAATATGTTTGCCTTGAATGAATATAAGTAAAATGGTTTAACGATAAAAGGAATTGGTTTTATCACGAATCTAATTCTAAATGAATCAGTGATACTTTTCTTTTCTTTTATGGCTAAGGAATTTGGATAAATGTTTGAAGCAACATTTGTTGTGTGGTAAAGAAAAATCTAGCTCTGAAATCACATGGTTCCAGGTTTAATCTCACTGTGCAGCAACTTGGCAAAGTGTTTTAAGAGATTTCGGCTATAGTCCCTCGCCGGCTAAAACCTTGTAAGGGAATGTGATAGGTGGAAACTGTGTGGAAACTCATCGCATATATGTGTGTGTGTATGTGTGTGTGTGTGTGTGCGTGCGTATATATATATATATATACACACACACAGTGTGTGCTGAAAAATCTTGGCTTTGGGTAAAAAAATTTAGGGGGATCAGTTAATTATGATTTTATTCAACATATTCCCTTCTCAGATTCACAAACTATTGCAGTGGTCTTTCAGTTTTTTTAAGCCCTGTAAAAGAACTCGGAAGTTTGTGCCTTCAGCAAAGCCTTTCACTATAGCCAGGAACTTTTAGCACCCCTTTATATCTATCTATCTATCTATCTATCTATCTATCTATCTATCTATCTATCTATCTATCTATCTATCTATCTATCTATCTATCTATCTATCTCTCTATATATATGTATATATATATATATATATATATATATATATATATATATATATATATATATAATTAAATAAGGGTAGAAATTGATATTAATCAATTAAAACCAGTGGCCTAACATATTTTTTAAAAATCCGGAGATTAAAATTTTTTTACGTACAAAATTTAGAGGACTGACCACTAAAAATGGACAGCCTGTATGCTAGATATAGACGTCAAAATCGCCATTTTCCACGAAGAATGTGTTCTCAAGAAAAACTTCAGCAAAAAACCAAAGCGTAAATATAAGCACGACAAATGGAAATATACGAAATACAAAACGATTACCTATGCACTAATTAGTTTCACTTGGATACGTAAACATCTGCAAGATCATCAGCATAGTCTGTCGTTTACAAAACACAATTTTCAGAACTAGATAGAGAAGGCACAACCGAAATCCCACATGTATAAGGTTCAACAAATTATATTTATGTGTATCTTTCAAATGCCTTAATAAACTACAGCAGTCAATTTACCGGCTAGAGAACATGTTTTTATTTAAAATTAAATAAGGGTAGAAATTGATATTAATCAATTAAAACCAGTGGCCTAGCATATCTTAAAAACAATCCGAAGATTAAAAATGTGTTTACATACAAAATTTAGAGGACTGACCGCTAAAATGGACAGCCTGTATGCTAGATATAGACGTCAAAATCGCCATTTTCCATGAAGAATGTGTTTTGTCCTTTTGTTCTTTATATATGTTCCTGTCTACAGGAACATATATATATAAAGAACAAAAGACAGCCAGTCAACCACAGTTGAAACATTCCTGTCACAACCTGGGACCTTGAAGACTGCTTTAATGCAAGAACGTATAGTAGTCCCTTAATATTTGATGTATAATATTTCATCTATTTATTAAGACAATCAATACTTCATTTCATTTTACACTATAAATACTATTTGTACTATCTATTCTATATTCTACATTAATATTATAAGGAATATAAATAAAACATAAAAAACAGAGTTGGAATTTCTTTGAATAAAATATATCCCTCTATACACAATCATACAAACCCCTTTACATATATATATATATATATATATGTGTGTGTGTGTGTGTGTGTGTGTGTGTGTGTGTGTTGTGTGTGTGTGTGTATGTGTGTTCACGCACGCGTTAATATTTGAACTCCACACCGCTTGAAAACCGGTGTTAGCTTGCTTATGGCTTCGTATTTTAGTGGTTCGGCGTAGTGTGAACAATGGAACACGTACCAGACTTTAAAAAATGAGTATTCGTTTCGATTTTTTTCGATGAAACCTTTCAAGACAGCGCCTCTTCGTGGCAGCAGCATTCCATTGGCTGAAGCTAATAATTGTAACAGTATTTCAGTTTCTGTATTAGACTCGTGTTAAGGTTTGACGTCTTTTGATATTATTGCCGAAGAGATACACTTTCCTGTAAAGGATTCGTGTAGGACAACTCCAAATGTCTCCTGCGTATCAAACATACTACAAAATTACATCCCCATTATACACATACACACACCACACACGCATATATGCATATATGTATAGGCGCACAAACACACAATATATATATATGTATAGACACACACACAGATATATATATATATTATATATATATATATATATATATATATATATATATATGTGTGTGTGTGTGTGTGTGTGTGTGTGGTGTGTGTGTATGTACTTCTGCCTGTGTTTTCCCCATTATACACATATAATGTTTCCCATTATACACATACACACACCACACACGCATATATGCATATATGTATAGGCGCACAAACACACAATATATATATGTATAGACACACACACAGATATATATATATATATTATATATATATATATTATATATATATATATATATATATAATATATATATATATATATATATATATATATATGTGTGTGTGTGTGTGTGTATGTACTTCTGCCTGTGTTTTCCCCCCTAACCATTGCTTGACAATCGATGTTTATGGTCCCTGCAACTTAGAGGTTCGGCAAAAAAGAGACCGATAGTGTAAGTACTAGGCTTACAAAGTATAAGTCCTGGGGTCGATTTGTTCGACTAAAGGCGATGCTCCAGCATGACCGCAGTTAAATGACTGAAACAACTAAATAAAAAAAAACAAATGGTCGCTGGAACTGTTAGAAATACCTAAATTCCCTACATATTACACACTATAGTCTTTGAAAAGAACATTGTATAATGTAATCCTAGATAGATTATGCATCAAAATATTGAAAAATATCACGTTTGGAATGACTGTGGTCATAGGTATGTTCGGTCAGATCTGACCTTGGGTTAAACAATAACAAAACAACCGTTCCAGTAAACTTGTCAATTCTCTAATTTGTTTCAGTAACAGCGGTACGGCAGCGGGTGATGAAAAAATACAAAAATCAAATGAGACGAGCTGTCATTAATTATGAATTAGTAATTAATCTAATATAATAATGTTGGGCTAGCAAAACTATGGCGGCCCTCATACTTCATCAGAGTCTAGTGAAAATTGCTATTTGCAAGCTACCACCTGAACAAAACGAAGTCTATATAATTGAT
This sequence comes from Octopus sinensis, assembly GCF_006345805.1. Lineage (NCBI taxonomy): Eukaryota > Metazoa > Mollusca > Cephalopoda > Octopoda > Octopodidae > Octopus > Octopus sinensis. The sequence continues at coordinate 25,196,837 of NC_043005.1, forward strand.
ACAACCTTAGACATACGGTCTTTTATATTTTGACTGTAAGCACTTCAACATATTCTAAATATATCCACTTGAGTTCATTTCAGTTCGTATGCTATTGTCGGTGTCTTTCAACATACGTCTTCTCGGTTATGGTTGACCTGGGCTGAACTACAATGAACAATGTCTTGTTTGGATAAATGAGAATCTGGATTCACCTGCGCCACGTTCGTGGAAATGAATCGTGAAAAATATCATTTCCTAATATTCTTTCTTTTTTTTTTTTATTAATTTTAGCTGAAGGTTATACAGTAAAATCTCATTATTGTTTATGAAATTATGAAGACTTTAAGAGTAGACAATATCAAACGAACTGAAATGAACTCAAGAGGATATGCTGAAGGGAAGATATTCAAAATATACAAGAATGGAAATATTAAGAGTTAAATACAATAAAAATATTTTTTCTCTTTTTAGGCGCAGGCATGGTTGTTCTGTTATGAAGTTCCTTTTGCAACCAAATGGTTTTGGGTTTAGTTCCACAGCGCGGTTCTTTGGACTTCTCTGTTGCCGCAAGTCGGTCACTTCCATGTGATTGAATTTGATAGACGAAAATTCTGTGGAAGCTTGTCTTATGTGTGTGTGTGTGTGTGTGTGTGTGTGTGTGTGTGTGCGTGTGTTTGTCTCCCACTCTACTTATCGATAAAATGGTGAAACAGGTCAGTTCATCCCAAATTCTTTGTAAACTCCTAAATATATCTCCTTCTGGGTATATACTACCAAAATATGGCCTTTTTGAACTTATAATTTGCTGTGCATATATATAGATACTTCCAAACAAACATGATTAAAAAAAAAAACTTTTTAATAATTTCTCAAGATTTTTTCTGTAAACTGTTTTTAACATTTTCTTATTATCAAAGAATGTATATATATACTGTAATTTTTTGTGTCTAATATTTTAATGAACTTTCTAATATTTTCCCAATATTTTTCCCTGTAAACTGTTTTTAACATGTTCTTATTATTATCAAAGAATGTGTATATGTATTGTGATATTTTTGACAACCAGTGAATTTCACAAGAGATGCAGCTTCGTACCATTTATAATAATAAAATGATAAATGAATTAATAAAGACAGTAGTAGCAAAATTATCGCAAATTGTTTGAATCTTCAGCACTTATCTTGTTAACGGAAAGAAATATTTCAGAATGAAGAATAAATAATAATAATAAACTGTCGTATTACTTCTGAAAGTATTGTATGTCCATATATTGTAATTCTAGTTTTGTAAAGTAGTGATTCTCATATTAGGAAAAGCAGGAATCAGAATATGGTTTTATGCTGGTGAAAGACCACAAATGATAGCATTTTGCTATGCAACAGTAAACTCAATTAGCACATTGAGGGATGCACTTAAAGAAAAAAAAATTATGAATGAAATATAAAACTTGTGTGGTTAACGTTCGGGAAATATCTTCTAAACTGATACTGTACGAAAAGCCTTTTATTGACACAACATTGCAGCAGAGTTACCATATATAGACATAATGTTTCAACTTCATTATCTTATAAATCTTACCAGAATTTATCAACGGACTTGCAAAAAATGAAATATAAAAAGCGGAAGGGGGGAAAAAATCTCCAGGAATTATAGCATGAACTCTGATAAGTGATGTGCAAACATACACACATCGAAGGTGATATCACACACACACACACACACACACACACACTCACATTTATATATATATGTGTGTGTGTGTGTATCTACAACATTGGCTATAACCTTTCCCTCGCGTTCTCTTGTCTTCATTGCCTTATATATATATATATATATATATATATATATATATATGTATGTATGTATGTATGTATGCATGTATGTGTGTGTGTGTGTGTATATGTCTGTGTGTGCGTATGGGGCAATAAAGCCTTAATACTAAAAGTAGCAATGCCGAATCGTTACAATTGTATGCGGAAATATCTCAGAGAGGCTAAAATTTACGCGATATTTTTAAGTGAAAAGATTTCGCTGTATGTAAGAATGCGTACATTACTCGCATTGTAAGCAATACCTCATTGAATAAAACACATTTTCTTCTGTAAAAGCATTAAAATCTTATCCATTCCTACAGCCATAGAACATTTTCAGACAATAACGTAATATATTTTGTTTATGTTTTTAAAGCAATTAAATCGGCGATCTAGTTGTAAACGTGAGTTGATGCATGATATCTGTATATTTACTAAGTAGCCAACGGTCTTTGGCAGCATCTCCTATGTATTATAGCGGATACAATGCAATAGAGCAATAGAGGACAGAGAGAATGTTTGTAGTTTAGAAAGTGCACGGTGTAGTGTCTAAAGTATTGAGCACATGAATTCTGGACCGAGCGACGTGTTATGCTTTTGAGTAAAACATATTTTGCCTTGCTCCAGTCTACTCAGATGAATAAGAGTAACAACCGACTTCTGGTGCTGCCCTCTCTCCCTCCATCTGTCACATCCTTAATGTTCTAGCTGGTCAAAGGCAGGATGGACAAGAGACTATCTATATCAACTCGCCACTACCGGGTCATACACGCTTGAATGTGACGGCGAAACAAGCCTTTGCAGTAATTCGCTTTGTGACTATGATGATTTGGGATCGATCCTCTAACGCAGCAAGTGTCATTTACCATAGCCAAGAGCAGATCGAAGTCTTCTAAATGAAATTTGTTGACGGAAACTGTGTGGAATCAGTTCCATATTACTTATTAAGAGTAGGTAGATTTAATCCGTAACTTGATTTCATATGACAGCCAAACATTTGAGTGCCCTTATTGAAGACAGTGACAGCCAGTCGGACCAGGTATCAGGTCTAATGATGACTTTCTCTGTTCCTTCACCAAATGTCGGTCACTCTGAAAAGGGCCATGAGAGTGCCCTTCATTCTCTAAGTTATTAAAAGAGAGAGAGAGAGAGAGAGAGAGAGAGAGAGAGAGATAGGAGAGTGAGAGAAAGAAATGACAATAAAATAAATCTTACATAATAATATCACTCTAAATTGTGTATTCATCTGAACATCTCATAGATAGCAGCATCTAATCTGAGCATCTGAGCATCGTGCAAAATCAGTAGAGTATCTTTGATCACGTCGTCTGAAATGTTGTTTTTGAATTCCTTCGACAACTTCAAAGGATCTCTAAATTTCGGAATACTGAGTAAAAAATAAAATGAGTAAAGAAAAGGGAAAGATATAAATTTGATAAGCAATCTATGTATCATACTTAAAGTAGGTACATCGAGGAAAGCCTCATAAACTGTAGTATTGTTCTTAAGAAAGCAAATCATCTCTTATGGACGTATAGATTTACAAAAGAAAGCAACATACAGGTAGCAGACAAAAATCATCCAGCAGAAATGAAGGCATTGTTAGATGCGTGTTTCTGCCTCTTTGGTCCTCGTTGGTAGCTAGTATCCACTTGCAACAACATGCAAAGACAAAATCAACCATCACTGATGTGTAGTTAAGCAGTGATTGAAAGATCACTAGAGTCCTGAATTGATGGCAGGCTGAATAAAAATGCATTATGAGCGACAGAAGCTGTATTAGTTCAAAATTGGCAATCGTGTGGCATACTTAAAATGATACATCGTTAAAAACAGTATAAATTGGGGGTATTCATCTGTATTACAGGCGTATATTGTTAAAAATAATACCCCAACCCTCAAAATACCAGTAACGACTGCTTTTGTCATTAATAACAAATATTTATTCAGCTTGCTGGTTATTCGCGGAAACAGTGAGTTTTTCACTCACTCCTTTAAGTGGGGCTGATTCTGATTTAGCATGCGGTTGCTAGGGATACTTGGTGATATCGAAGTCCAAGGAGGCTGATATACGCATTCAGAAATGTCACCACCGCCAGTAGACAATTTTTATCTGCTACGGATATATTTCTGTATCTTTTAAATGCTATTACGAAATGTTTTCGCTAGACGAATACCGCAGTTCACCAGGCTTTCAATTATGTATCTGCTTTAAGTATAATACACAGATTGCTATTTTGAACTAACACTGCTTCTGTCTCTAATAATGAATAAATCTGATTATGAATAATTTTGTAACATTAACGTATACTACATTTGGTGAAACTTGTTTTAAATGTGCTAAAAACAATCAACTTCAGACTCGAATAAAAGAATGTTGTGGAATGATAAATATGAACACCGTAAAAGATATTACAAATCTTAGTATAAAATTCAATAATGTTGACGTTAGAATACAAGTTGATTTTGGCAGTTATGTAAGGTAAGACATCAGAACTTCAGGGCGGAAATGAAAATATGAAAACAATTTAGTGGATCAATCTGATTTTTTTATTATTTGAAGCATCTGGTGGATCAATCGACGAAACGATGGGAGAGTTTGACACATTGATGGAGCGATTAACGTTCGGGAAATATCTTCTAAACTGATACTGTACGAAAAGCCTTTTATTGACACAACATTGCAGCAGAGTTACCATATATAGACATAATGTTTCAACTTCATTATCTTATAAATCTTACCAGAATTTATCAACGGACTTGCAAAAAATGAAATATAAAAAGCGGAAGGGGGAAAAACAACGTTAAGTTGGGATTTGTAAAGTATATATAATCAATGCGCAGGAGTAGCTGTGTGGTAAGTAGCTTGCTTCCCGCGCATGCATGTATCAGTGTTTTCTTTACACTGAGAGGAATCACGACGATAGTGAAGCGCAACTACAAAGTAAGACATTTGCTTTTTGGGGATTCAGTGGGGATTTGTTGTTTGTATTTATTTATGTTTTTTCGAAGAGATCTCTACTGGATTCCGAGCATTTGACTGCCTGTAGTTGTGCTTAGTCCTCACTTAACGGTGAGAAGGGTGTTGTATGGGGGCGTATACCACCTCCAAAAATTGTGGAAATTTTTCACCAATTTGTAGAGCTGTGTTCCGGTTGCTGTATTCCTCTTGCTATTTGGAGTACCAGTTGACCAGGGAGTACTAGTTTACCGGAGAATTGTGGTCGCTGTGTCCTTGAACTGTTTTCTTTCCTTCTTCCTTCTTTTTTGTGACTTTCTTTTGAACTTTTTTATTCCTAAGAACATGGCGAAGAAACAAGACACTGAGTTGGAGTGGGAGATTGTCTCACCCAAAGAGTGGGTGAAAGATTTGGAAGAGAGGATGGTGATGATGTTGCTCGACATCATCACCGTCTTTAAGTAAACTGTGATTGAGAAAAAGTTGACAGAGTATTTGCCAATCATGAAATTTATTTCCAGGGGTGCTGAATATGCAACGGTGTGGTTGCTGTTTGACCATAGCTGGTAACAAGTATCTGGTGATACTTGAGGGACGCTCTCCCAAGTGTCACCTGTGCCTGGAACCAGGTCACATAAAAAAGAACTGTCCTCAGGATCAGAGTAGGGTGCTGGAGCGGTTAGTGGAAGAAACGCCCTCCCCTCCTCATTCAGAGGGAGAGATGAAGACGATCGAGGAGGTTGAAGCCTTATCGAAAATGGGCCGAAAGAGGAAGAAGGTGGGTAACAAATGGTTGCCCACCGAGGGATCCTGAGGCTGCGGGAGGGAAGGAAAATCTTCCGGACAAAACGGAAGAATTCCACCCTCTCGTGTTAAAAGAGAAAAAACGAAAAAGAAAAACGGGGCATTGCCGGCGGCTGCATGTCCCGAAACCCCGTCGGTGGGAATTTGTGCCACCGATGGTGGAAACTGTGGCCTCGAACCATGTGGAAGAGGCATTTTTAGTTTCATTCCACAAAGCAGGCGGCAGTTGAAGATTTCATTAAAAATTTTCCAAAGAAGGTCAGAGGGAAGGGGTTCTAACTTGCACTAAGGACCCTGATTGGCCTCTGCAGGTAGCTGCGGAGGTCGTGTGGGACACCGATTTGTATAAGGTGATGGAATCCTTCCCCAAAGACACATTGCACTTTCTGCTGAAGCACCCCGACCTAGCACCATCGAGGTGCCTGAGTGAGGCATTGAACCTGTTCGGGCGCAGGCGGGGTGGAAAATAATTAAGAGGCGTAGTGCCTCATTTGTATGGAACTTGGGTTCAATTGAATTAAAGTAAGAGGTTTATAACCTCAATTTGATAAAAAAGAAAAGAAGAACAATTTTTTCGGGAAGCAGCCATCGGCGGGCGTCGCTTACCTTCTCTCACCAATTTCATTATTTGCTTGATCATTAATTCATCTTGTGTTTTGTCCAGCCCGCAGCTACTACCTGTATATACGGCTTTTATAGCCAATTAAATGAAATGAAATAAAGTACCTTGCTTACCAACCTCATTATTCCGGGTTCAGTCTCACTGCGTTTCACCTTGAGCAAGTGTCTTCTGCAATAGCCTCGGGCCGACCAAAGCCTTGTGAGTGGATTTGGTAGACGGAAACTGAAAGAAGCCCGTCGTATATATTATATGTATGTGTGTGTGTGTGAGTGTGTGTGTATGTTTGTGTGTCAGTACTTGTCCCTCTGATATCGCTTGACAACCGATGCTGGTATGTTTACACCCCCATAACTTAGCGGCTCGGCAAAAGAGACCGATAGAATAAGTACTAGTCTTACAAAGCATAAGTCTTGGCCGTAGTCAAATGACTGAAACACGTCAAAGAATAAAAGAATAAATGAATGCATATCTGGTATCGACGGATCAATGTTGATAATTCGACATTGATTTATAAGATTAAAGCACCAGAAATTCTGATGGGGAATTTGTTTTAAGGTTAATAGTCTTACTAAAGGAAATACCCTAGCCAAGGTTTTGTTGTATCTTGGGACGGTCTTTATACCAATAATAAACACACGCACGCATTTTGGTTCACTTCTTTAATTCAACAATCAAGTAAGTATTTGATTAATAAAGTAATCGATTGATTAATCATTGAAGAGATCGCAAATACCGATGAAAGCAATTTGACAAACAGCTGTTTACTTGATAATGTGAGACGAAATTAAAGAGGTGAAATAGAAACAGTGCATGTGTTTATTATTGACATAATGTTCTTCCTGACAAACAACAAAATCTGCCTCAGCACACGAATTCTCATCAAGAATCTTGCAAACCAAATACAAAAACGAAATATTCAAAGATTCAGCCAAATCATTTTGAGACAGGACCATTACCATTACACAGATTATTACTTCTAACCAACTTGAGGAAACTAATTAATGACGATCCTTTAAAAAGTTCCTCCAAGAGGGAATAAATGTCTCATTTGTAGTGGTTACATGAAAGATAGCTGCCGATGATCTCAGAATATGTGAAGGCTATAAAGCAGGTCTAAATGAAACGAATTTGCCCAGATACTTATCCAACTATTATTACTACTACTGAATCGATATTTCATTTTCTTTCTGGTATAAATTAATTTGCTAAATTGGATTTGAAGGGTACATTTCCTCAAATAGAAACATGTTCTGAAGTAAGAATCAAAAGAAGTTATGGTAATAAATCGCCCAATGAGTCTTTTGAGATGGACTTGTCTTCCATATTAAAACAGGCGGTACTATGATTCAGAAAGCAATTGAACATTTTGGAAATGAAGAATATATGTCTATATTGATGCTAAAACTGATCGAGAAAAATCTCTAAAGAAATAAGTTCATAAGATTTTGAAAATTATCGGGCAGGGTGATCAATCGAACAAAATTTGTATTAGAAACTGATAAATTGTCTTTTATGGACTGACAGAAAAGAACTTATCACCAGATCAGCGTTTAATACTGAGAAATATGGACGTAAAATCTGTCAAGGGATAAGAAGCAATTAGAAACTTTTCTCGTATATTTTCTTTTCTATAAAAGATTTATTGAGGAATTTTTAAAGAACGCATAACGTCACTTGGCAATTGCAGTCTCTCATTTTCATGGAGAGTCAGATCACAAAAGGTATTTGACCCTATAAAGCTGATGTTAATATTCAAATTTATGATGTCACGAAAGAAGTTATACTAACAAATCATACAAGACAATATCAGGAATAATTTCAAGAGACAACTATTCTGTATTATATGTCAGACGCATTAATCACAGCTGATGCAATGCACCCAATACTTGAAAGTGGAAGGATCGATAATTGCATATATTTGTTTAATCGAATAGCATAGCGCAATTTTGTTTGTCTCACAAAGTTTATTCCGATCATGTCACCAGAATATATTTTTAACAGCAAATTCGTTTACTGAAACTAATATAAGCACAGGTCTTACAGGGGGCACCTTTTAATAATAAGATATAATATACAACGGAATTCGAGGTACCATTTCCTATTGGTATTTATAAATAATGTTCGTTTAGCAAAACGGAATCATAATGATGACGGCTTTCGATTCATCTTGTAGTAATATATTTATAAAACATAAAAATATAAAATTGGAATTTGTCAATGATATTTCACCTGGAATATTACAAAAGAATATTCTCACGTAATCGAGGTGATTAGCTGAAAGGTTTTTTAAGTCGTTGAACAAAAAATAAAGCAGTTGGTATCTTGTATAACAGAAATAATTGCTCCATTTATCTGTTGCAGAAATATTAATGATGGAAGCTGCCTTTATGGTGTACATTGTAGCTAAGCAGTAGCAAGGAATAGGTAAAAAAAAATATGACGGCAATGATACGGTGAATATATGAAACGGTATATAAAATGTCAGGTGTACGCCAGAGTAAAATAAGAATAACGTCATACTGGGCATACGTCACCTAAATTAATTAATGTATGAGCACGTGAATGGATGTAGACATAGACATGGCAGTAGATGCAAGCTGACATTAAGAAGCTCGTAGTTTGGGGTTCAGTCCCACTGCGCGCACTTTGGACAAGTGTCTTTATTTCTAGCTCTTCGGGCCAAGTAGTGTCTTGAGAATAGATATGGTAGGCGAAAATCGCGCGGAAGCCTCTGTGAATGTGTGTGTGTGTGTCTGTCTGTGTATGTGTATGTGTGTGTAGACATGTGTATGCGATTGTGTGTATATTTGTATTTGTGCTTGTCCCCATCATCGCTTGGCAACCAGTGCTGGTTTGTTTACGACCTCATAACTTGGAAATTCGGCAAAATAAACTGATAGGATACGTACCAAAATTAATATAATCTACATGGCTCAGTTTGTTGGACTAAACACTTGAATACGGTGCTCCAGCATGATCGCAGACTATTACAAGACAATAGAATCATGCCGGTATTAAGAACGGTGTACGTCAGAAATGATACACTGATACATTATTGTCCGGGACAAAGCGTGAATTTCAGGATAAGCAGTTGTATTCACGGCTTGAAAGTTCAGATATAATGGTAAGGAAACATATCCATTTCATTCACAATAAAATGGAAATACTGAAAGAATGGTTGCAGAAGTTAATATGGTTTGGAACACATAATATGCATATCTAAACCGCATTCTTTTGAATTATCAGGTAATCACTCCCTCAGGAAAACATTGTGATCCACCTTTGCTAAATAAGCAAACGTGATCGCCAATTACTGTATACTGAGGCTCCCGTTTAGTATTCGTGTAGAAGAAATTATGGACGGCAATAAGCTTGATTTATATCTCAAAAGAGTAATAATAAAGCAGTGATTATTAGAGCTGAACAGGCCATATTAGGTCGAGTAGAGAAAATAAATAAAGACACAATATATTTATAGTGGAAAACTGTTAACCCTCAGACTGTTAATGGTTCTAATAACAAAGGTATTCATTTGACACACACACATACACGCACACACCTATATATATATATAACATGTTATAATGTATATATAAAAATTAAAAATTGTATAATACAGCAGCATTTTCGAACTTCATTTTTTACAAATATATATATATATATATATATATATACTTGCGGAACAGGCAAGCATACGTACCTAGATATATGTATATACACACCTATGTATATGTATATGTGCCTGTGTATACATATATGTGCGTATCTATCGATCTATCTATCTATCTATCTATCTATCTATCTATCTATCTATCTATCTATCTATCTATCTATCTATCTATCTATCTATCTATCTATATATCTATCTATCTATCTATCTACCAATCTCTCTATCTATCTCTCTATCTCTCTCTCTCTCTCTATCTATCTATCTAACTGTCTGTCTGTCTGTCTGTTTGTCTGTTTGTCTATCTCTCTCTAGGGAGACCGAGAGAGAAAGACAAAGAGGCGGATAGATAGACACACACATATATGTATGTATGTATCTCTCTATCCACCTCTTCACCTTTCTCTCTCGCCCTCTCACTCTCACTATATATATACTTGGAAATGGATGCGTCGCATTCAATTGGATTAAAATGATATAATATATGTATATATATATATATAATATATATATATATATATAAATATTCTAATAATTTATGTATAAATTTGTATTTTCTCCGTAGTTTTTTGTGCTAAGCCACTTGGTGTTAAATAATGGTATTATTAAATTAATATCGATTTTTCACCCTCATTTATAATAATATATATATATATATATATATATATATATATATATATATATACATATATATATATATACATATATATATATATACATATAAATATTATTCGAGACAAACCCACTATTTTGCAAAAAAAAGGAAAGACTTAATTAATAATAAAATTTTAATAAATAGTCAAAAAAACCGCCACTACAATCATTCTTGTCTTGATCGACAATCTTCAGGTGGACTTCCAATAATTCAGTGTCAAATTATATACATATATATAATATACATATATATACATATATATACATATATATTTATATATTAATATATATATAATATATAATATATTATAATATATATATATATATATATATATACATGCATATATAGGTCCAAGACTAGCGACAACTGTCGAAGCCTCCTTTCTGTGTTTACTTGTCCCGTTTTCCATATTTTGTTTTTTACATATTCAACTCGATTGTTTATGCATTTAATGTCATTTGCAACGTTGGTTACGTTCTGTACCAAAGATGTATATATATATATTATATATATAATATATATATATATATATATATATATATTATATATATATATATATATGTATGTATGTATATCGAATTGAGAGCAAAGACGGTATCTGTGTATATATATATATATATAATATAACGATAAATGCCACCCTTTTCAACCTTAGCCAGGCTCATGGGCCCGGTTTCCCGGTTTCTGTGGTGTACGTGTTACCCCCCCACCTGGACGGGACGCCAGTCCATCGCAACGGTACTCAAGAAACAAGAAGCGAGAGTGAGAGAAAGTTGTGGCGAAAGAGTACAACAGATGTCGCCACCACCTTGTGGAGCTTGTAGCTGTTTTCGGTCAATAAATACAAACAACGCCTGGTCTGGGAATCGAAACCTCGACCCTCTGGCCGCGAGTCCGCTGCCCTAACCACTGGGCCATATATATATATGTGTGTGTGTATGTATGTATGTATGTATGTATGTATGTATGTATGTATGTATGTATGTATGTATGTATGTGTTTGTGTGTGTGTGTTTGTGCGTGCGTGTGCGAGTGTGTATGTGTAAGAGCGAGTGTGAGTGTGTATGTGGTATGCATGTGTATATGACATGCGTGTCGGTATAGCAATGGTTTCGTGTGCGGTAATAATGTACAGACCTAATTAGTGCACTTTTAAAGATGCTTTATGGAAAAAAAAAATGAAGGGCGATATGATATTTGATATATTCTGCATCCGGTAATATAAAAGAATGAACATATTGATATTGTATGATATTTTGTTGAACAATAAAGAAACGGTCTCCATAACGATGTTAAAATGTCTTAACGAATGTCGCCATTAATTCTTATCTTTCATCTTTCGATGATCAAAGTCTTGCCAACAGCGGTGACAGGGGTGTGGTAGATTACTTCTCATTTCTGATTAGCGTATTAAGCTGGATTTTTACTGTAACGAGTGTAGTGACAAGTTAATGAATGCATACGACTGTACAGTTAAAAATGTGAGTCTGCAACCAACTGGTTACCAGTTCGATCTCAGGGTATACTTAACTGGTCAAATGATTCTTTCATCTGACCGTGGCCATGTTGGAGCTCCATCTTAAAGGGGATTTTAGTCGAAGGAATTGAGCCCAGGACCTATTCTTTGTAAGCCTAGTACTTATTCTATCGGTATCTTTTGCCAGACCGCTAAGTCACGGGGAAACAAACACACCAGCATCGATTGTCAACCAATGGCGGGGGGACAAACAAGGACACACACACACACACACATATATATATATATATATATATACACACACATACATACATGTATATGTATATATATATATATATATATATATATATATATATATATATATATTATATATATATATATATATATATATATATATAGAGAGAGAGAGAGAGAGAGAGAGAGAAAATAGTAAAAAGTGAAAAAACTACAGAAGGCTTGTTTTAAAAGGTTAAAGAAAATTGTGGTAGTAGTTGCTTTCTGTATTCTGGGAATGCAATCTGTTGTCGATGCAGTGTGCATCTACGTCTGAGTGATAGTCCCGTGGATCCCACGTAGTCTTGGTGGCAGCCAAGGAACTTTACACTGCAAGAACTCGAAAACACCCTAATTGACAGACATTACCCAGCTCAACTCATAGAGGATGGGATCAGACGTGCAACAGAAATCAACATAGAAACTTTAAGAAAAGTTCAACACAACAACACACCTTCTCCGAAAATACTACCTTACATATCTACATACAACCCCAGAAACAAAGAAGCCTTCACCATCATCACCCAGAATTTACCAATACTTCATAAGGACCCCAAATTAAAGGAAATTCTAAACATACACCAAATTATTAAAAGCTACAAACAACCTAAATCACTTAAAAAGATTCTCACAAAGGCAAAATTGTTTTCTGAAATTACGGATGCAAAGTAAAAAAATGTGGTAGACCGAACTGTGCAACATGTCCAAACCTGCTAGAAGGATCAGAATTCCTCTTCAAAGAGGGACAGAATTCAAGATCAAATCTAATTTTACTTGTGCCTCTGAAAACATAATTTATGTCATAAAATGCTCGGGCTGCCACCAAGACTACGTGAGATCCACGGGACTATCACTCAGACGTAGATGCACACTGCATCGACAACAGATTGCATTCCCAGAATACAGAATGATACCTTTTAGTGAGCACATTGAGAAATGCGCAAAGCAACTACTACCACAATTTTTAATCTTTCCATTTTACCAATGTGCTATCGGATCATCAACACAAACTAGACTAAACAAGGAAACATTCTTCATTGAAAAGTACAAGCCTAGACTTAACCATTCCAACATACCTATACAGAGTAATTCACCCCAAAGGAAAGGAAAAAAAAATTAAGTGATTATCTCCCTTACACCGGAAGAAATCACTTATTACCTCCCCTTATTTAGAACTCTTTTCAACATAAACATAACGATAACTCTTCTCAACATAAACATAACGACGTAAGAAATTTGAAAAGCTAAACGCGAAACCGGTCTTTCTTCTAAACTGTCATTGTAAGAAAAAAATTTATAATATTCTTCAGACATATTGACTTAAATATATATTCTTTAACCTTTTAAAACAAGCCTTCTGTAGTTTTTCACTCTTTACTATTTTCTATATATTCAACCACGTGCTTTCACAAACCAACTTTCTTATATATATATATATATATATATATATATACGGTGGGTTTCTTTCTGTTTCCGTCTACCAAATCCACTCACATGGTTTTGCTCGGTCCCTAGGTTATAGCACAAGAGAGTTGCCCAAGGTATCACGGAGTGTGACTGAACCCGGAACCATGTGGATGCAAACTTCTTACCACACAGCCACGCCTGCGCCTATTAGTAGATGAATAAATTAATTTATAAATTTGTCGTCTGCTTCGTTGGTTAATTTATTTTGTTACACTCCTCTATTCTCTTCACCGATTTCCATGACCTGTATTTTATTTCTACCAGCTTCGCATCCGTTCAGCTATTTTTATGTATTCTTGTAATAGTATATGAGCTTCCGTGTTCTTGCCTATTTGTCCGTATATGGTGTGCGGCTATATCTGTTCCTGTGTGCTTGTGTGTATGTGTGTAAGTTTAACTGGTTTGTTGATTCCCTGTATGTGTTTGTATATCGTAGTGAGTGTCTATATGGGAAAAGTTTAAAGCTGCGAGCTGGCAGAAACGTTAGCACTCCGGGCGAAATGTTTAGCGGTATTTCGTCTGCCGTTGCGTTTTGAGTTCAAATTGCGCCGAGGTCGACTTTGCCTTTCATCTTTTCGGGGTCGATAAATTAAGTACCAGTTGCGTATTGGGGTCGATGTAATCGATTTAATCCCTTTGTCTGTCCTTGTTTGTCCCCTTTATGTTTAGCACCTTGTGGGCAATAAAGAAATAAGAAACGTTAGCACTCCGGGTTAAATGTTTAGCGGTATTTCGTCGGCCGTTACGTTTTGAGTTCAAATTCAGCTGAGGTCGACTTTGCCTTTCATACTTTCGAGGTCGATTAATTTAGTATCAGTTTCGCACTGGGGTCGATATAATCGACTTAATCTGTTTGTCTGTCCTTATTTGTCCTCTCTGTGTTTAGCCCCTTGTGGGTAGTAAAGAAATAGGTATTTCGTCTGCCGTTACGTTCTGAATTCATATTGCGCGATGTCGACTTTGCTTTTCTTCATACCGGGGTCGATTAAATTAGTGCCAGCTGTGCACTGAGGTCGATGTAATCGACTTAATGCGTTTGTCTATTCTTGTTTGTTCCCTCTATGTTTTGCCCCCTGTGAGCAATAAAGAAATAAATATATGTGAAGAGGTTTGTGCATGTTCATTTTTGCTTTAGTTAGGCCTTCGTTTCAATTATACGTATACATACATAATTTATGTACACATAAGAGTGGCTGTGTGGTAAATAGCTTCCTTACCGACCAAATGGTTCCGAGTTTAGTCCCACTGTGTGGCATTTTGGGCAAGTGACTTCTACCATAGACTCGGGCCGACCAAAGCCTTGTGAGTGGATTTGGTAGACCGAAACTGAAAGAAGACCGTCGTATATTATAATATATATATATATTATATATATAATATATATATATATATATATATATATATATATGTGTTTACTGAATATTTTTTCGGTGAAAATTTTCGTAAAATTTTTGGTGAAAATTTTCCAAAAATATTCTCTTCATAGTATTTAATATTTTTTATGCTCTATGTAAGTATACTAGAATATACTACATACATACATACATACATATATATATATATATAATATATATATATATATAATATATATATATATATATATCCAATTAAGGACTGAACACGAAAAGGTGGACAGTCAACATGCTAGATATAGACGTCAAATCGCCATTCTCCACAAGGATTATGTTCTCAAATAAAAATAAATTTTTATTTGAGAACATAATCCTTGTGGAGAATGGCGATTTGACGTCTATATCTAGCATGTTGACTGTCCACCTTTTCGTGTTCAGTCCTTAATTGGTATATATAAATATTTTAATCTTCGGATTCTTTTTAATGTGCTAGACCACTGGTTTTAATTGACTAATATCATTTCTACCCTTAATTTTAAATATATATTATATATATATACATACTATATAATATTATATATATATATATTATATATATATAATATATATAATATATATATCACAGAACTTGAGGCGATCCAACGAAGCTACACAAAGAGATAGCCTCTATGCAGAATGTAAGCTACTGGGAAAGAATCAAGAGATTAAAATTATATCCCTGGAGCGTAGGCGGGAAAGATATGCCATAATATACATCTGGAAGATCCTGGAGGGAAGTGTCCTGAACTTTGGCATCGAGAGTTACGCAATGCCAGAACTGGGCGCCACTGCGTGTGCCTAGGACTCCAAACCTGCCATCAAATGTAGACAAGATACTGTGATAGCCTGGGCTTCCGAGGCCCACAGCTCTTCAATATCCTCCCGAAGAACCTGAGAGACCTGCATGGGGTGGATACAGATGTCTTTAAAATGAAGCTGGATCTCTTCCTGTCAGGTGTCCCAGATGAACCAACTTCAACTTCACGCAGGAGGGGCAGATGAGGGCAGCTGCATCGAACTCTCTCATGCACCAAATAGCAGCTGCTAGAAGCCTCCATGAAGTGAAACCAAGTAGCAACACCAAATGGCGGTGCCCCAGCATGGCCACAGCTCATAAGCTGAAAATAGAATCAATCAATCAATCAATATATATATATATATGTGTGTGTGTGTGTGTGTGCATATCTTTCTGAATATATGTAGATATATGTGTTTGTGTGTGTGCGTGTGTGTATGTTTGATGTGTGCCTGGGTGAGTATGTAAACATGTATGTATATATGGTTCAAGCGTAATTCCGTTTGATTGCTTCGCTACCTCCATATCAGCCTTTCTTGGGTTATTCTTATAGCCGCAATTGACGCCGTGGACTTTGTCCTGGATGAAGCATTCCTACTTTGAGTACACTCTCATTTGAGCACTGCAACGTGTCTTGTATACGGTGCATATCTAGCTCTTACCTGTTGCCTGAATCTATCTTTCTATCTATCTATCTATCTATCTATCTATCTATCTATCTATCTATCTATCTCTATCTATCTATCTATCTATCTATCTATCTATCTATCTATCTATCTATCTATCTATCTATCTATCTATCTATCTATCTATCTATATATATATATATATATATAATATATATATATATATATATAATATATATATATATATATATATATATATATACACTTACATACACACACACACATATGTATATGCATCATAACTGACCTAGTTTATATTCCTTTCACTTTCCACAACCCAGCATAATAAATATCTGAAAATATCTGAATATACGAAAATATCTGAATAACTAAAATCATAACATGAAACTTAACAACCCAAAAATAAAATACATTACAAGAACTGTACTTCCAAGGAAGATTATACGATGGAACACTTAAAAGAATCTTGAATTTTTCCAAGATTATTTTATTCACTTAGTTTTACATGTCTATATTTTTTATCGCTTTCACAGTATTTTCCATTTGAAGCACTGCATCGGTCCAGACGCGTTTTCTACTGTTCGAAACACGCCAGGATCTCTTGCGATGCAATAACTTTTAACGCCTCTGTCGTATTTTGCTTCGCCTTTCCACATCTGCAAAACGATTACCTTTAATGACTTTTTTCACTTGGCGCACAAAATAAAAGTCGCAGAGAGCAAGATCGGATGAATAAGGAGCGTAGGTAAGCAGAGTCATGCCAT
Organism: Octopus sinensis; assembly: GCF_006345805.1. Classification (NCBI taxonomy): domain Eukaryota; kingdom Metazoa; phylum Mollusca; class Cephalopoda; order Octopoda; family Octopodidae; genus Octopus; species Octopus sinensis. Next base: position 25,214,152 of record NC_043005.1, read on the forward strand.
TTTTAGTCAAAAACTCTTTCACATTCAATGCAGTTTGCACAGGTGCATTGTCGTCATGAAACCACCGATTTTCCCTTTGCTATAGATCAGGTGTTTTCGTCTCAGTAAGTATTTGGGTAAAATTTTCGGTGAACATTTTTGAAAAATTTTCTGCAAAAATTTTTGGGTAAAATTTTGGGTGAAAATTTTCAGAAAATTTTTGGGTAAAATTTTCGAAAAATTGTCGGTGAAAATTTTTCTGTAAAATTTTAGGTGAACATTTTAACGAAAATTTTCCCCAAAAATTATCTGGAAATTTTCACAGAGAATTTTACCCAAAGATATTTCAAAAATTTTCACCGAAAATTTTACCCAAAAATTTTTCGAAAATGTTCACCGAAAATTTTTCCCAAATATTTTTCGAAAATTTTCACCAAAAATTTTTCGAAAATTTTCACCGAAAATTTTACCCAAAAATTTTCTGAAAATTTTTACCGAAAATTCTACCCAAAAATTTTTCGAAAATTTTCACCGAAAATATCCACACAAAATTTTTCGAAAATTTTACCCAAAAATTTTCGGTGAACATTTTCGAAAAATTTTTGGATAAAATTTTCGAAAAATTGTTGGTGAAAATTTTTGTGTAAATTTTCGGTGAACATTTTCGAAAAAGTTTTGGGTAAAATTTTCGAAAAATTTTTGGTTAGAATTTTCGGTAAAAATTTTCAGAAAGTTTTGGGGTAAAATTTTCGGTGAAATTTTCGAAAATTTTCACCGAAAATTTTACCCAAAACTTTCTGAAAATTTTTACCGAAAATTCTAACCAAAAATTTGTCGAAAATTTTACCCAGAAATTTTTCGAAAATTTTCACCGATAATATCCCCACAAAATTTTTGGAAAATTTTACCCAAAACTTTTTCGAAAATGTTCACCGAAAATTTACACAAAAATTTTCACCAACAATTTTTCGAAAATTTTACCCAAAAATTTTTCGAAAATGTTCACCGAAAATTTTTGGGTAAAATTTTCGAAAAATTTTTGGGTAGAATTTTCGGTAAAAATTTTTAGAAAAAATTTTTTGGTAAAATTTTCGGTGAAAATTTTCGAAAAATATTTGGGAAAAATTTTCGCTGAACATTTTCGAAAAATTTTTGGGTAAAATTTTCGGTGAAAATTTTTGAAAAATCTTTGGGTAAAAATTCTCTGTGAAAATTTCCAGATAATTTTTGGGGAAAATTTTCGGTGAAAATTTTTGAAAAAGTTTTGGTGAAAATTTTCGAAAAGTATTTGGGGTAAAATTTTCCGTGAAAATTTTTGAAAAATTTTTGGGTAAAATACTCTGAAAATTTCCAGATAATTTTCATTTTGGAAAAGTATTTGGGTAAAATTTTTGGTGAAAATTTTCGAAAAATATTTGGGAAAAATTTTCGGTGAACATTTTCGAAAAATTGTTGGTGAAAATTTTTGTGTAAAATTTTCGGTGAACATTTTCGAAAAATTTTCACCAAAAATTTTTCGAAAATTTTCACCGAAAATATCCCTATAAAATTTTTCGAAAGTTTACCCAAAACTTTTTCTATTTGAAAATGTTTGTGTGTCTTTGTTTGTTCCCCAAACATCGCTTGACAACCGATGCTGGTGTGTTTTCGTCCCCGTAACTTATCGGTTCGGGAAGAGAAACCGATAAAATAAGTACTAGGCTTACAAAGTATAAGTCCTGTGGGCGATTTGCTCGACTAAAGACAGTGCTCCAGCATGGCTGCAGTCAAATGACTAAAACAAATAAAAGAATAAAAGAATATACTCAAACACACACATATTTATAGAAGAACACAATTCATTAATTCCATGAACATAATCCATTAATTACAGTTAATTCTTTAGTTTTATACGTTGCGACAGTACGTGGTATATACTTTCACAAATATGAATATCCCTATGAATATAAATGGTTTTATAATATTACAACCCATCACATGTAATCCATTCGCCTCTCCTCAGCATAAAAGACAAAGACCTTTAAGTTACTTCCCTGTAACTTAGAAGCTAAAAGTTCCGATAAACTGTGAAGCAAACTTATGAGAGATGGTTGTTTATCTTCTCGATAACGATGGTGGACATTGATTCTTAGGTTAATCAGAGAATATTTAGAGTAAATCTGTAGAAAGAGTTCATCAGAAAATGACATCATAATCTTCCTGATTTGCGTATTATTTGTTCGTGGATCCCGTGGTTAAATGTTAATTGAATATTGTATATTTAATGAAATGCAGCTTAAAACATCTAGACAGGTCTACAGTAAGTTGTTTGAAAGCTTTTACTGTGCATATTATGATCGATGCGAAATTTCATTCAAGCAAACTGGAAAATATCTGGAAATTTTCTTACAAGTATTTTTCAGGTATAATTATCTCCATATCAGAGAAGACAACTGCTTTTCTTCGGTTACCCAGAGAACTATTAATCTTATTTCCTATAGGTTTAAGATATGTTTTCTATAGATATCTATTGTTTAGTTACCTTTATGGTAGGCTAACATATAGTGAATACCACTGAAGAAGGCTATATACAATTTTCTTGAGATGTACCCTTTATGTCAGTCAATATATTGTGAATTCTTCTTGAATTTTATGTCCTAAGAAGCTACTGCTATAGAAAGAAATCGATCAAAAGTGCTGCCAATCTCCACGAGATCAATTTCGATATGAAGGGAGTTTGGCAATATTAAATGATTCAAATTAACCCTATTTCATTTCTATCATTTCTTATATTTTTTTATCATCTCTAAGGACAATGCGGCCGAAACAAGCATATAAAAAAATAAATGTTATCTATTGAAATATCTGCTTTGTCCACAAGTTCTTCGTTATTCATACATTGTTTCTAAATACATTTTATCAAATCAAAATATCAAAAGTCATTGGTGAAAATAAAAGTCATAACTGATGGATTCCTCAAAAGTAATTCTATCTTAATTACGAAGTTTAATTAGGTGTTATTATGAAGGCTTGTGAAGTCAAATAATTATTTTTTCTCAAAATTAATTATTTGATTTCGCAAATAATTCCTTGGATTTTCATTAGAAAAGGAAAAAAACCTATTCAGAATATATGTATAAACTCAAAACAAATTTTTAATAAAGAGTGCATTGATGGCAATCTCTCACATTTTTTTTTCGCACAGTTCTGGATATTGTTTTCGCAATTCGAAACGAAAGTAAAAGGAACGCATTCTGTCATGACAACGCGAGAGTATGAGACCGAGAAAGGGAGAGAAAGAGGAGAGAGAGAGAGAGAGAGAGAGTGAGAAAGAAAGATAGAGACAGACAGTAAAAGAGAGGAAGAAAGACGGAGAGATGGGGAGAGAAAAAGAGAAAATAATCATTTGATTAGACTGACGTTCATAAACAACACCGAGGTGAGGCGCAATTAAACCACGTAATTAAGACTTAATTACTTTCAAAATTTGAATTTGTTTTGTGCCAGCTACTAGCAATGGGTTTATGAGATATATAACGAGGTGAGAGTTTTATCTTCACCTAACTATTTTCTTATAGCAACTGGTCACATGATAGCATTTGTCCTCCGAAATTTACTAGATTATTGATGCTACATGGCTGAAGTTGTAATCATGGGCGAGTGCTTTATAACTTTTCTATCATTTCTAGACCTATTCAATCGTGTCTAAGAGTAGTATGTCCAAAATAATGAAGTATTAAACAGAATACCGCCCATTAAACTGCCTCGCCCCCAAAAGACGCTAGCATTGATAATGATTTCTTACTCACATCATTCATACATACATAATATATATATATATATATATATATATATATATATATATATATATATATATATATATCGTGAAGTGTATTTGCCACCAAAATGTGGCTGACCCATATGGGACGATGTTACTGTTGTTTATAGGTCCAGGAAAACATCTGCTCCAGCTGGTTAATGACACACTGTCTGTGCATTATCAGTATTTTCAAAGGGAAATCATCGTTCCCATCTCTGGCCTGGCTTGATACACACGGATCCGGGTTTCTGAGTAGTAACCCGTCATCAGCGGGTGACAATCACCTGCCAGGTATGAGAAGTGATATTTCCAATGCAAACATGTATGCTTTGTCCAGTGACAAAAAGTCGCTGATCTCGAAAAAAGGAGAAGCAAGCAATAATAAATCTCTGAGCGAGATATAAACAGTAGTAGCACGACATCGTGAAGTGCATTTGCCAACTAAATGTCTTCATGGGGCTATAAAGTACACGACCATCATTCCATATGGTTCAGCCACATTTAGGTCGTACAGCTTCCCCATCACATGTTTCTGGTTTCAGTCCTACTGCGTGACGTCTTGGGTAAATATATTCTATTTTAGCCTCTGGCCCACTAAAGCCTTGCGAGTGGATTTGGTAGACGGAGACTGAAAGAAGCCTCTCGAATATCTGTCTGTCTATCTATCTATCTATCTATCTATCTATCTATCTATCTATCTATCTATCTATCTATCTATCTATCTATCTATCTATCTAACTATCTATCTATCTATCTATCTACCTACCTACCTACCTACCTACCTACCTACCTATCTATCTATCTATCTACCTACCTACCTACCTACCTACCTACCTACCTACCTACCAACCTACCTACCTACCTACCTACCTACCTACCTATCTATCTATCTATCTATATATCTATCTATCTATCTATCTATCTATCTATCTATCTGTCCCTCTCTATTTATATATGTGTGTATGCGTGTGCGAATGTCTGTGTCTGTGTTTGTCCGCTTACCATTGCTTGACAACAGATGTTGTTGTGTTTACGTCCCCATAACTCAGCGGTTCGACAAAAGTATATATATATATATATATATATATATATATTACGTAAGTGAAGTTAAAAGAAGTGCATGAGAAAAGAATCTCATTGAGAAGTTCAAATCAGTTCTGAATGGACAATAAAACTAACTTGGATTTTATTCGACTTAAAAACATTAATTTCACTCAGAAACTGTTTCTAGATCATCTCCTTTCCTTTCATGTGAAAATTCTGCTCTGCAGGAATTTAACTGACGAATAAATAAAGATATATTCATTCAAAATTTCATGACTCTACAACTGTTTCGTTAGCTACTCATAATTTTGATTTGTATTTCTATTGCAACCAATGCTTTAAGTCTTATGAGTACGTATATACATCACAACCTCCTTTCATGGAATTCTAATTTATTGCATGCAGTTTTATTAGATATTTAATACGAAACGATGTATATAAACTTACGTGGAAGCAGAAAGCATCTCAATAAGATATTGCTAAAACATGATTTACTTTCAGCAGCATCAGCAGAAGCAGCAGCAGCTGCAATGAAACAAATTTATCCTTTCTACTATGGGCACAAGTCCCGAAAGTTTGGTAGGAGCGGACTAGTGGGTCCCACCGAATCCCATGTTTAACTGGTACTTGTTTAATCAACCACGAAAGGGTGAAAGGCAAAGGTGACCTCAGCGGAATTCGAACTCAGAATGTAAAGCCGACCGAAGTGCCGCTAAGCGTTTCGGTCGGCGTTCATTGAAACAAATTTATCGTAAGATATTCTAACTTTTAGATGTAGACAAAGGAAACAACACCATGAAGTGACGGAAGAGAGTGAAGATTCGAGACGTTGCTTGCGGCATTTTTTGCATGTTGAAGTCTTTAGAGAGGGAGTCCTCTTATATGAAAGTATGAAAGTATCATTAAAAAATAATCTACTTACAAAATTAAGCATTATAAAATAATAATAATAATAATATTAATAATAATAATAATAATAATAATAATAATAATAATAATAATAATAATAATTAGAAGAAGAAGAAGAAGAAGAGAAGAAGAAGAAGAAGAAGAAGAAGAAGAAGAAGAAGAAGAAGAAGAAGAAGAATACGACCGTAAGCCCGAAGGCATCATCGAAAAAGATTATGCAAAGATCCTGTGGGATTTTATTATTCAGTGCGACCATGAGATAGAGAATAGGAAGCCAGACATAGTCTTAATTGAGAAAGAAAGCAAACGATGCTGGATCATAGATATAGCATGAAAGCACCCGTGCTAAAACTGCTGCCTTAGATATTCTGACTAATAAATGGCAAGGAAAACCTCTCAATGGCAAATTCCCAAATAGAGCGAATAATACCGATGTTGACAAATACCTTACCCATCAATGGCTAATAGCTTCTGGCTTAAAATCTAAAACAGAAGAGTTTATCAAAGCAGCCCAAGATCAATGCCTCCCTACAAGGAACTACCAGGCCAACATTTTAAAGAACAGCAGCTTCCCAACATGTCGTGTATGTCAACAACAAAATGAAACCATTGATCATGTTGTCTCCATGTGCAGTGTTCTTGTGCCTACAGAGTATGTCAACAGGCATGATAGAGCTGCACAATATGTTCACAGAATAATTTGCAAAATCCTGGACTTGCCCCATGATAAAAACTGGTGGGAAAACAAACCACCCCCAGCGCTTGAAAATGATCTCATCTCGCTTTTCTGGAACTTCACCATTCAAACTGACAGAAAGATAGATGCAAATAAACCAGACATCATATTGAAACACTTCAGACAAAGAACATGCCTCCTCATTGATATGACTGTCCCAATCGATATGAAAGTATCTGTCAAGACCTACCAAAAACTGAGCAAGTATAAAGATATTGAAATAGAAATTGGCAAAATGTAGAACCTGAAGATAAAGACAATACCTGTTGTCATAGATGCCCTAGGAATGAAAGCAAAATGGGATGATTGCTACCTATCTCAGATACCAGGAAAGCCCAAAGGATAGTGCTCATGGGAACTGCCCATATCCTACGTAAAATATTATCTATGTAATCTCAAATTTTAAAACAAACACATAATTTTCTTATGGTTTCTCAAACATTCTGTAGAACAACACTATGTAAAAAGCTAAATATATGGCATCCTAGGCATAACACCAACATGAACTTCCATCTTATTGTCTCTTGAGGTCTCTGGGTGAGACTTGGAGCCAACTTGTACAAATGCAAAGCAAAAGTCAAACACAACATAATAATAATAGAACAATGCAACATTAAAACTGACAATAGGTGGTACAATAAGCGAAACAAGGTACAAGACAATGAGCAAGGCATCACCATCTGGGATATGCCGGTTCAAACCGACGAAGAAATATAAGCTAGTCTGTCAGATATACTAATCAAGGATTGTGAAAAGAAAAAAAAACACACCTGCTTACTGGCAGTCATTGCAGCCCCTTCTGATCAAAATATTATCCTAAAAGAAGTGGAGAAATGATCATAAAAGCCTTGAAATTGAAGTATTTATGATGTGGGGCATGGAGGTGGAGAGAGTACTAATAATGATTGGAACTCAGCGCATGATAAAAACCATTTGAACAAAAACGTAGAAGCTATACCTGGATCTTCAACACTACACACCATCCAAAAAATAGCCCTGCTAGGAACAGCCTACACCCTACGCAAGCCACTATCAATTAAACATAAACACAACATTAATACAACATAAACAAAACCCACAATCACAAGACACACTCTATACAACAATTATCCAGTGAAATAAACTTCTACCAGCAAGCTAGTTAACCAAAGTATTATACTTTCAACACACAGTACAAGCAGTACTACAACAAAAGTAGTACTGCACCACACCATAAAAGAAAACAAAAACTGACGCAATTAAATACTGGGAAGAATTTGTACACACCCAACAACAGAGAATAATACAAAATGCTACACACGCCCAAGCAACACGGTTGTGTAGCACGGTATGCTGTAGAAATGTGCTTGAAACTACCAAACGTTTATCAATTATAAAATGATAGAAATATTTTACTGAATAGAAACGAAGGTATTTTTTCCATCCAAGTATTTGAAGAAGGTAATTCAATTATATATATATATATATATATATATACCAATTAAGGACTGAACACGAAAAGTGGACAGTCAACATGCTAGATATAGACGTCAAATCGCCATTCACCACAAAAGATTATGTTCTCAGATCAAACTCAACACAAAACCATAGCAATAAACAAGTGAAAAATATACGAAATAAAATAATTACCCATGTACTAAATTAGTTTCAGCTGTTATTTTCCGCAAGGAAAACTGCAGCCATCATCAGCATGGTCCGTTATAAATGTAATTTGCTGGACTAGATGCAAACACGATACCGAAATATCGCGTGCATGGAGTTCAGCCTATTACATTTGAATATATCTTTCAAATGCCTTTACCTTGGCGCGTTGAAACCCGAGAAAACTAGCCTGCAGCTAATAATTAGCAGCAGTTAATTTATCGGTTAGAGAACATATTTATTTATATAAAATTAATTAAGGGTAGAAATTGATATTTATTAACGGACCATGCTGATGATGGCTGCAGTTTTCCTTGCGGAAAATAACAGCTGAAACTAATTAGTACATGGGTAATTATTTTATTTCGTATATTTTTCACTTGTTTATTGCTATGGTTTTGTGTTGAGTTTGATCTGAGAACATAATCTTTTGTGGTGAATGGCGATTTGACGTCTATATCTAGCATGTTGACTGTCCACTTTTCGTGTTCAGTCCTTAATTGGTATATATAAATATTTTAATCTTCGGATTCTTTTTTAATATGCTAGACCACTGGTCTTAATTGATAAATATCAATTTCTACCCTTAATTAATTTTATATAAATAAATATGTTCTCTAACCGATAAATTAACTGCTGCTAATTATTAGCTGCAGGCTAGTTTTCTCGGGTTCCAACGCGCCAAGGTAAAGGCATTTGAAAGATATATTCAAATGTAATAGACTGAACTCCATGCACGCGATATTTCGGTATCGTGTTTGCATCTAGTCCAGCAAATTACATTTATAACGGACCATGCTGATGATGGCTGCAGTTTTCCTTGCGGAAAATAACAGCTGAAACTAATTTAGTACATGGGTAATTATTTTATTTCGTATATTTTTCACTTGTTTATTGCTATGGTTTTGTGTTGAGTTTGATCTGAGAACATAATCTTTTGTGGTGAATGGCGATTTGACGTCTATATCTAGCATGTTGACTGTCCACTTTTCGTGTTCAGTCCTTAATTGGTATATATAAATATTTTAATCTTCGGATTCTTTTTTAATATGCTAGACCACTGGTCTTAATTGATAAATATCAATTTCTACCCTTAATTAATTTTATATATATATATATATATTGATATATATATTGAGATATATATATATGTATGCATGTATGTATGTATGTATATGTGTGTGTGTGGGGGTGGGGGGTGTATACACACACACACACAGACACAAACACAAACACATAATATAATATACTAAATATACTAAAGTGAAGGGACACTAGAAAATATGGAAAGTGTTATATGTAAAATAATATACAAATTTTTCTTTTTAATATTCCAGACACACACACACACATATACACAACCATCTATATATTATACACACATATATATTGCATATACGTACACACACACACACACATATGCATATATATATATATATATATATTATATGCATAACGTGTATATATACAGGTATATAAATAATTATATATTGTACGTATTATTGTACGAGGAGTATATAAAGGCGAACACACCCACATGCGGTAAGAAATACGTATCCACAGAATATGCAAAGCACTTAAGCGAATACTTGACAATGAAATCACATATGACAGTTCATCAATATGTTTCATTCATACGAAGTTTCTAGAAGAAAGAGAAGATGAAAACAAACACTCGGCTTGTCTTACTAAGTTTGACCAATTATTTCCTAAAAACAAACAGATATCACTTTTAGTCTTTTGCCTCGCTTCAAGGCTCTATGTGCGAGCGTGTTTGTTTGTTTGTGTGTGTGTATATGAGAGTGTATATATTATGTGTGCAGACATTCATGAATATACACTTACAGATATTTGTTGGTGTCTGTATTCAATACACACACACATATATCATATATATATATATATATATATATATATATATATATATATATATGTGTGTGTGTGTGTGTGTGTGTGTGTGTGGTGTGTGTGTGTGTGTGTGTGTGTGTGTGTGTGTGTGTGTATATGTATATATATATATATAAATATGTATATATATACATACACGCAGGCACACATGTTTATAGGTGCATGTATTCAATATATATATATATATACGTACACACAAACACGCACACACACGCACAAACATACAAACAGACAGAGACACAGACACACAAACACACGCGCACCCACACACACACACACATGCACACAGAACTCACAAGCACACTCACACATACACACACATACATATACCTATGCGAATCGATTGTCGAATGTAGTGACATACGTCTAATTGGAAATATTTCAAAGAGTAACTTGACGGTAACAATAAACATTTTATCATCATTTACTTCCTCCTTTCGGGCCTGCATGCCATGTACGGTTATCGATTTAAGATCTTTGGAAAATAAGAGGCTTGTCATCTTCAGTTACTCTACTTATTTCGAGACTGATGTGATCTTTGAACTTTGCCATCCACAGAACCTCTGTACTGTTGCGTTCATACAGTTCTTCCAGAGGTTTGTAGGCCTTTCCCTAGTAACCTTTAATGGTTAATTGTTTGACTTAGCTTGTCTGTCTGTCCTTGTTGGCGTAAGGAAGCGGGTGAGTGAATCGGTGATTGACAGCGTTGATATTTGAGTGAAGACATGAATAAATGGTTGAATGAATAACTGACTCAGACACTGAGTGACAGAATATGTGTGTCGCTTCCTGGTAGAGTGAGTATAGAGCGAGCATGTGAATGGGTGAGGTGTGAATAAGTTTATGACTAATAGATTAAATGAGTGACTCTCTGTGTGTGTATGTGTGTGTGTGTGAGTGTGTGTGTGTGGGTGGGGTGGGGTGAATGAGTGAATGATTGACCGGATGAGTGCATGATTTAAGGAATTGGTAAATGTTAATGATTGAATGAGTGAGCCTAGCAGCAGGTAACTGAATGAGTGAGACACAGACTGAGTGAAAGAGCATTTAGTGAGTCAGTGAGTTAACGTTCGAGTGAGATGATGAACGAATAAATAAGCGAATAATAAGTCAATTGAGTGAGTGAGCGAATGAAAGAATAAGTGTAGGACAATGAGAATGAGCTGTGAGGGAAAGTATAAATAACTAATGAAGTCGGTGATTAAAAAAAAATGACTGAATGAGTCAGTGAAAGATACAGATTGTTTTGTTGAATCTGTGAATATCCGTCAGAGAGTTTGTGACTGAGTATTCATGAGTGGATGATGATTGAGTAAAAGTGACTTATTGAAGTCAAGAGTCTGTGAGTGATGGATGGGTGAGTGACAGAATTCAGGCATGAGCGAAGCAGTAGATATTTGAATTTATTTTTGTTGTTGTTGTGGTTTGGTGTTATATTTGGATTTTCGGCAATGGGAATATTGGAATAAAAGTTTGTTTGATGCAGTTAATTAAATGGTTTCATACACTAATGACCTCTCTTGCAGTGAACCAAATTCTGACATGAGCATTCGTTTGGGAGTTTTATTATAAGATCGATCAGCCGTTGGTGCGTACATGTGCTTTAGTGTAGATTTGTGCACGAATGTCGTTTTTTGTGTGTAGCGAACGAGAATACGATCGAAATACATTCTGATTGGTTGCATGAATGCAATGCCTTTCATAGTAGACTTTACTGACCTGTAGGTTATTTTTTTGTTCTTTCATGCATTGTTTTCTCGGGTTAGATTCTTTTTGAAATTAGCGGATTCTGTAATAATTTACTTCAGTAATGTAAAGCGGATTATAACCGCTTCCTTTTGTTTCCAGTATATCTTTTTCTACTCTAGGCACAGGGCCCGAAATTTTGGGGAAAGGGGACCAGTCGATTAGATCGACCCCAGTACGCAACTGGTACTTAATTTATCGACCTCGAAAGGATGAACGTAAAAAGAGACGAAATACCGCTAAGCATTTCGCTCGGCGTGCTAACGTTTCTGCCAGTTTGCCGCCATCTGTTTCCAATACATCCTTTTCTGCTCGAGGCATAGGGTCTGAAATTTTGGGGGAGGGTGCTAGTCCATTAGATCGTTTCCATTACGCAACTGGTACTTTGTTTATCGACCCCGAAAGGATAAAAGGCAAAGTCGACCTCGGCGGAATTTGAACTCAGAAAGTATACAGACGAAATACCGCTAAATATTTCGCCCAGCGTTGTAACGTTTCTTATTTCTTTATTGCCCACATAGAGGGGACAAACAAGAACAGCGAAAAAGATTAAGTCGATTACATCGACCGCAGTGCGTAACTGGTACTTATTTAATCGACCCCGAAAGGATGAAAGACAAAGTCGACATCGGCGGAATTTGAACTCAGAACGTAAACACAGAAGAATTACCTATTTCTTAAACTACCCACAAGGAGCTAAACACAGAGAGGACAAACAAGGACAGACAAACGGATTAAGTCGATTATATCGACCCCAGTGCGTAACTGGTACTTATTTAATCGACCCCGAAAGGATGAAACGCAAAGTCGACCTCGGCGGAATTTGAACTCAGAACGTAGTGGCAGGCGAAACACCGCTAAGCATTTCGCCCAGCGTGCTAACGTTTCTGCCAGCTCACCGCCTTCTCTTCCCTATATATCGTTTTGTTAGTTCAGTTTGTATACGTTTTCCTATGTATCGATAAATGTTATATTTTCATAATCTTTCCTTCATAATAACCTGCTTTGACTTGGTCTCCTCTCTATTAGACTGTTGCACGGAAACTCTAAAAAAAAAAAAAAAACATTTATGCGTACAGAATAAAAGAATTTGCGAAGGAAATGTGTGTAATCTTCTCTTATATGCTTCTCTGTCGATTTACAGCATTCTTCTACATGTTTTGTCTATAATGGTAATTCATGTCTTATCTAAAACGACCAGATCTGATTTTCGTAGGTTCTAGTGTTAATTCATCCCCTCAGAACCTTGCGTAAATTCTTTAATACAGTACACATAAGCTTATTTTTCTTCCTGTATTATTTTATATCTGTTATTTCCCTCATAAATGCCATATATATATATATATATATATATATAATATATATATATATATATATATATATTTATTTATATGTTGTGTGTGTGTATAAATATATATATATATGTATTGGTATACGAAGGTATTTGAATGTATCTATCTATCTATCTATCTATCTATCTATCTATCTATCTATCTATCTATCTATCTATTTGTCTGTCTGTATATATATATATATTTATATGTTTGTGTGTGTATATATATATATATATATATATATATATATGAGACTTCTGTCTGACAATAAAGTTTGGTGCATCTGCTAACCAGTATTATTAACCGGACCTCTGTTCTGGCTTTTCGGCCATTAATAGAGTTAGCAATATCTTAACTGTTCCAGTATCTAAAATCTTGCGATTTCTCTTGGCAAGCTGGTAAACTAACAAAACGATACCATGAACATCGAAAATCATCATAATAGAATGGAGAAATAAAGATATTTTATATTTCATAAATAATATGATAGAAGTGTTGAAACATAATAAAATATATCTGAACTCGGACGACCCGTAGTCTTATGCTGATGTTTGCATAGTAGCATTAAAAAAGGCGGCCTGTATATATTCTGAAAATAATCTACTGCAACGTTGCTTTGAGTTTAATATAATTCTTTGCAGTAACAGTTAAAATACGTAGCACTTCATTATTTAAATTATTCCCATTAGACGGATATATATCATCATCTTGTTTGTTGTTACCACAACGTTTCGGCTGATTTACTCTCCAGCTTTTATCAGGTGCCCTGGTAGAATTTTGAACCCAACAGTGGGTTCTCATTCCTAACAACAAGCAAGATGAGGATACATATCCGTCCAATGTAAATAATGTGAATAATGTATAGAATTCTTCATCTCTAAAATATAGAACAATACGTATCAGCTGTCATAACTGACAAGAAATTTTATTTTATCGATACCAAATAATTAGGGGTTGAATTTGATTTCGTTGATATTTGAAATCAGAATCTTAATAGAAGAGGCTAAATGCTGAAATAGTGCTGGTCTCTATCTATTTAACCACACCCCAAAAATTGACGGATAGTACAAGAATAATGACGGTGACTAAAATGTTGAGTTAAAAAGGAAGGACTCTAGATGGGTGCTTGACCTGTTGGGTAAAAAACAAAACAGGCAAATCACAAGCAAATAGCACGTGTCTTTAGAAATAAAACATTAAAACATTACTCAGAGTAAACAGACACAAGGTCACAGGCGTTGGAGGAAGATATAATTGATTATATAGATCTTAGTATTTGATATTAATTATGGTATCGACATGAGAGGAAAAGAGAGACGAAGACAACTCCGGTGGGATCCGAATGCATTACATAAACGGAGATAACTAGATATTGCAGGGCATTTTCTTTTGTATTTTGCCGTCTATGTCGTATACCTTCCAATAATGATGATGACAACGATGACGACGATGATGACGACGACGACAACAACAACAACAATAATAATAATAATAATAATAATAATATAATAATAATAATAATAATAATAATAATAAGGGAAAGTGAAAGGGAAAGTGAAGACCACAAATTCAGTCGTGTTAGATGTTGACACAGTCATAAGAGAGCTTGAGCAAGAACAAACATACAAATATTTAGGGATAAATGAAGGCTCTGGTATTCAGCATGCAAGCATGAAAGAGAAAATCAGGAAGGAATGTTATAGGAGAGTTCGTGCAGTCCTGAAATCTGAACTAAATGCACGTAACAAGGTGTTAGCTATAAATTCCTTAGCAGTTCCAGTTGTTACTTATAGCTACAATGTGTTGAACTGGAATATGAGTGAAGTAAAGAATATAGATAGAAAAATACGCAAGCTGCTGAGTTGTAATAGGATGCCACACCCAAAGGCAGACGTAGATCGCCTTTACCTTCCCAGAGCCCAAGGAGGTCGAGGCCTGATCCAATTTGAACTAGCTTACAAAACAACCACAATTGGACTGGCCAAATATCTCGAAATATCGAATGACTGGATGCTAAAGCTCGTGGAAAATCACGAGAGACGAAAGAAGCTTCATTCTATCATAAAGGAAAGCAAACAATTTGCTATTGATCTCGTGCAGGATACCCAAACTGAACAACCCGAGGGAAGTACGGCAACTATTGTTGCAAAGAAGGTGAAAATGATGGCAATGAAAAAAGCGCACGAGCAATTGGCTGATAGGTGGGAGGAGAAACCTCTGCACGGCAAATATGTGACCCGCAGCAAACAAGCTGATGTTGACCAGAAGCAAATCCATCAGTGGCTACGGAGCTCAGGGCTAAAAGCAGAGAGCGAAGGTTTCATCCTGGCTGCTCAAGATCAAAGCCTATTAACCCGGAACTACCAGGCCAATGTGATGAAAAATGGAGCAGACCCAAAATGCCGATTCTGCAACGACATGATTGAAACAGTGGACCACCTAATCTCTGGATGTAAAGTCTTAGCACCAGTGGAGTATAAATTAAGACATGTCAGAGTTGGCCAATATCTCCACTGGCTAATAAGTCGGCATTACAATATCAAAACTGCCGACAAGTGGTATAATCACCACCCTGAGGCTGTAACTGAAGGAGAAAATGTACCATTCTGTGGGACTTTCCAGTACATACAGACCGAACCATCAAGGCCAATAAACCAGATATTGTTGTGAAAGACCAAAACAATAAAGTTTGCTTATTGATCGATATGAGCATCCCCTGTGATCATAATATCTCAGCGAAAGAGTTTGACAAGCTCAGAAAATATAAAGACCTACTCATTGAAATTGAGAGAATGTGGCATCTCAAGGCGGTTACAATACCAGTGATCGTAGGAGCACTAGGAATGATCAAGAAGGGAACCGAAAATTATATGAGAAATCACTGGCTTACCATCCCTGCAAGAAGTGCAAAAGATTGTCTTAACTGGTACATCACACGTATTGAGAAGAGCATTGTCGATGTGAGAACTGTTGCTGCTCATGTATTTTAATTTAACTAAAAAAAAAAAAAAAAAAAAAATGAACGAACTACTGAGTTTGATTTAATGGCCTACCATTGTATACTATGAGTTTCTTTGCCCTAGGAGTCGGGAAGACACTCGGCAAAAAATGGAAGCAAATTTGAAAGAAGAAAAAAAAAGTAATAATAATAATAATAATAATATTAATAATAATAATAATAATAATAATAATAATGATAATAACGATAATAATAATAATAATAATAATAAATAATAATAATAAATAATAATAATAATAATAAATAATAATAATAATGATAATTAGAAGAAGAAGAAGAAGAAGAAGAAGAAGAAGAAGAAGAAGAAGAAGAAGAAGAAGAAGAAGAAGAAGAAGAAGAAGAAGAAGAAGAAGAAGAAGAAGAAACTATGTATCATAATCGATGTGGCATTCTCCTTTGATACCAGATGAAAAAGAATGGAAAATGTAATAAAAGTGGTGTATTGTACTGACATTAAGTATGAAATTCGCAAGTGCTGGAGCCTAGAAGTTAACAAAGTTATATTTCTGTCAATTATTATCGGGGCCTTAAAACAGTGACAGAGAATTTGAGAGTGTATTTGATCTCAGCTGCAACTGAGAAGCTATACTTACAATGATTTGTAGGAATTATCTGGAAAGTTCTCAAGACAAAGTAAGAACATATATGTAAAAGAGAAATAAACTATTTATATGGTAGGTAAAAAAAAAAAAAAAAAATTCATCTCAACTCAGATCACGAGCTGTCTTTCAATAGGAAGTAAAACTGAACTGGTTACAACAGCTACAGCAACAACATGAATAATAATGGTTTCTTTTATTTGCCCCTGAGACATCAGATGAATATATTACAGGGAAAATTTACAATTTTTGTGAGGATTTACAGAAAAGAAAAGATGAGGAAAGAAAATGAAAGGCGTTGGTAGATGAGATAAAACGTATACATAATATACAAAATAAGTGAACACGTGGATGATAGACTCCTCCTGATACAGAAGAGGCTCTAACTAAGGCCAATCGAGAAACAGATCCTGACTAGCAAGGACTTAAGCTTTCACCCAAATGTTGTTCTCTAATTTATTGGTCCATGCTTAGAGGAGCCTCATTCATTCTATTCATTTTGTTTTTGTCAAATTCGCTGGTAGAGAGTTCACTGCCACTCCATCCTCTCTTTCTTTGCCAAGTGAAGCTTGAAAAAGTCGATGAGTGCTAGGACGAAGAGGAGGATGCCTGTCCTCACTCTTTTCAAATAGCAATAATGATAATCTTGGTAATGATGATGGTAACAACAATAGTTATAATAATGTTTTACATAACCCAAATCCCATTAAAAATAGCAGCGGTAGGCGCACTTCACGCAACCTATGTGGAGCACTTTTAATACAGTAAGTATAACACTCCAAAACAAACCACAGCACATAGCCAAGGGCCATACAGCGTCGCTCAGCTGTGCTGCGGGAAGAACGGGAAAGAATAAGACGATTGCATTATAATAGTAGTGGTAGTAATGATAATAATAATGATGTTGATGCTGATGGTGATGGAGATTGTTACTTTATTACCTATGAGGTCTCGAAAAGTACAATGAAATAACAATTCAATATTAAACATGATGATTACAAAGTCATGCGTAGTTGTACGAAAATGGTGAAGAAAGACGAGCGTAGGGTGGAGAGTGATGAACGAAACGATAAATCAATGATGTTTCAGTTCATTGGTCATGATTTCAAATTCTCTGCGGTTACTACGTTCCCTTTTACTACACAACTCCTTATTCTACACTGCATCACTTTATACACCACTAGCAGTATCGCCCGGCGTTGCTCGGGTTTGTAAGGGAAATAACTATATAAGCATTTTTAGAGATGTAAAGTATAATAGCCATCTCAATATGGCTAACCACAAAGGGGGGGGGGTGTTACTGTAGCTTTTTACGTTCTGAGCTTTAATAATAAATTTTTAGAGAGTTACTTCACTTATATATGCCAAATATGCATTAAAAATGGGAAAAATTGAAGGTAATTTTTTTTTTAAAATCGTAGACTCATCGTAGACGCGCGCTAATACCCAGAAGGGCTCGATATGAATCACGACTATAAGATACCCGGTTTTGGTTAAACTGCACCGCAAAATGTGGGAGTAGTTAGGAATCTAAATCGTAGGAGACAGACAGCACACAACCTCTCTTTTATATATAAAGATTAACGAATAGGTACGATTTGTGTGGGAATATTGCATAACGTGAACATCTTCGATCAGAGGCAATCGTCGTGCAGTAGTTAAACGCTATGAAACAGGACCTACTCAGAGCACCTCTAAAACCTCTCAGAGTACCGCTAAAACCTCTCAGTATTTTTGGAGAAATACGATGAATACTTTTCGAAGCCTGCAGCTGTAGATCATGTTATGGTCGTAGTTAAACATAACCGTATTGTGTTTCATGGAATGACATCTAGTTTGAGAGATTTAAATATTTAGATACACTAGAGAGAACATTGATCTTCTACGTATTTGAAACTCTGACATTTAATTACCGTAACTTTTCAAAACAACCAATTGAAGTCAAGTTATTGTCAAGGAAATAGCTTATATATACCGTGAGTCAGCAAAAACGTCTGTATCTAACTATTCAATTTACTAGAAGTAGCAGCCAAGCCTCGCTGAAATTACAAACGGACGTCTTAAAAGAAGACAATAAAATAAGCGAAAGTCACAGTGGATAATATAGTTCTAAATACACATTATCTAGATGAAGTACAGGGATATTACAGCTGAAACATCTTTGATTATAGGTTTGGTAGATCGGGTCTGACAAGGGGCTAAGAAACTTCTGTTACCTAATTTTACTATTGGCAAACCACCTACAGCACCATCAACGAGGTATCGTAAAAGCTTTTAATTTGCTCTTTACAATAAATGGAAAATATGACCAGCTCCGTTGTGATTACTCTTGGGGTCAGTTTCTCATGTATTGCGATGTCATATTAATCTTAAATAGTGAAATGGAGTGACAGTTTATAAGTCCATAAATGAGGAGGGTATATATCGATGCTGATTATCCATTGACATACAAGCCAACCGTTACAGAATACTACATCTAACATCACGATGAAGAACAGACATTTTCTCGTTGCTTTTACCTGCTACAAATAGCAGTTATATCCCTCTCAGTCAGAAAGAGGAATGATACATAGATAAAATCTTCTGAGTTATATTGCTATATTATATCAGAATAATATAATTAACGGAATAATTCGCTAAATAGTCAGATCTGAGCTATGACCAAAGATTGCCTAGGGTTAAATTTTTACAACCTGCCTACACTTGAAGAGTACAAAACTTTGTATTTCCAAATATAGCATAGCTGTTTTCTTTAATATCTTAGTCATGAGGGAAGGATTTCTGAGGTTGGATGAGGGAAGGAAAAAGTTATACTTAAATTGTAGTCCTGGTATTCATGCTAGGACTACAATTCAGAGAGTGAACTGTGCCAAAGGAATCCAAGGCTCACTGAGTCTTCTACCCAAGCAAGGCAAAGCGGGATCTGAACTCAAAAGCAGACATTTACAGCAAGGCATCCTGACCGAAAACTTAACGTTTCTGCCTGCCTGTCCAGCTGAGATGTATGAAAGATAAAGCTGACAGCAACAGGCTTTGATCACAAAACGGAATGAGCCGGAACAAACACCGCAGATAATGTTGTCTGACACACTGTCGTCTCTGCCTAGTGATCTCTTTTGAGTAAATAAATAAATATACGAAATCAAATCGAAATGAAACTCAATGTGTAATTAGGGCCATGGGCGACGTTTCGGGAGCTTGGAAGTAAGACATGATCGACCAGTTTCCGTTTTACCTTTCAGTTAATCAGGATACGCTCATCCTCTTTCTTTTCGAAATACGAGCGAGTGTTCAGTAAAGCTACATGATATATGTAATTAAGAATACACTTATTAAACACAATTCCATTTACATAATGGTACACATTTGGAAGTCTGACAATTTTTGCATGCAATCAAACACACTGTGGGATGTGAATAATGAAATATACAGACATATAACTTGTATATATCTAATCTAACTGTAGGCGGTAGTGGGTTATTGGCAGCAGGAGTATTATAGGTCCTATAATACAATCATGATGCCCAAGTTAGGGAACACTGGAGTGGTTTAATTTGAGAACAGAGTTATGCTTAAATTTATATTGTTTAATGAGGAGATTTGGAAGGAGCACCCGTAGTCACTGTTGAATCTTTATTAATTGTATCGCACCAGAGAAGTACAATACGATTATTGTTAGTATTAACTGGAGGCTAAACATTTGAAGGTAATCGCCTATATTCTTAAAATCAAGCTGAAAGGAATCAACGACTGGTTACAATTTTAGAGAGCAAGGATTTAAAGGAAGTTTTAGAGCTGGATCAGAATATTAAGACACTTCAGGAATATGAATGAGTGGTGAGTCTATTGCATATATTGAGAGCTCTGAGAATCAGGAATCGTTGTGGTGCCACTTGAAAAGTTCAAGAATGGATACGGAATTAGCTCTGAAAGGAAATGAATTGGTTGGTTTAACTGAGGAATGATTCTATTTCGTTGAAAGTATTTTAAATAAAATTGAAGTATTCTTTTGTGTTTGCCTTTAAATATCCCCTGCTTAGAAAGAGCAAGTCCGATAGCTGCTGTACATATTGGCTGTTATTTCTGATATTGGCACAAATGTCAATGGTTTTTAATTTAGTTCATCAGTGAGAAGAATTTTTGCTGGCATATCTGCAAATAATTTGTGAATGAGTTATTCAAAGAAAGAAACTAAGAGAATTTAAACATGCTTAACTGAGCGAAAGTAACCGACAAAAAGAAAATAAATAAAGGAAAAACAGCCAAAACAAGTAAATCGATGAATAAATCTATTTTAACCCCAGTAAAGTAATTTACAATGGGTAATCAAAGGTTTTCCAAAGTTTCTATCAGTTTCTTTGTTCTTAAATGATTCAGGAAGACAGCCAAGACAGGGAGAAATTACACACACACATACACACACACACACACACACACACACACACACACAACACACACACACACACACACATACACACACAGAGTCATATATATAAACACATGTTATATACATAAGCATATAAATACATGCGCATATAAATACAATATGCAAATATATATGAGTGTATATGTGTGTATGTGTGTGTATGTATGTGTGTGTGTGTGTATGTGCGTATGTGTGTGACTACAAAACGACGAGCGAGTGAGACGTCGAAAATGAAAGAGAGAATAAAATAAAGAGGGAAAAGGGAAAGAGGAAGGGTAAAATGCCATTAAAAGCTACGAATATAAAGCGAGGAGTTACTAATTGTTGTTTGGGAGGCGTCTGTTTTGATTAAATTCCATAAGACAAATATAATATTGTGATGTGGATTTGACTTTGACAGCAGAAAGTATGGTTATATTTAGGAAATGAAGCAATCGATAGGCTAATTGCTGATTATCAACGATATTTTAATATCTCAAGACCAATATTTGCTATTTAGATATAATTGATATAACATAAGCATTAGGACATTTGCCAAAGTTCTTCCATTGCTTTAGTCGTGATCTACTCGAAAGAGCAATTATTGGTGTAGAAGAAAACTTATCTTTATTGAAAAGAAGAAAACAATTATTACAAAATACTTTTTTTTCCCTTTTCATAGAACAAAAACAAATTCAGATTTCTCTCTCACAACTTTCGAGAGAGAGAGACCGATAAAATCTATGCATTTGAACAAAAGCATCTTGTGGAATTTGGTCTTTCCGATCAGTCTAACAAAACCATCTTGACTTTGTTCATTGTAAATGTAGAGAGGCAGTGACTGGGCAGCCAATGAACGATATCTTTACAAAAATACGAGATAAAATAGAAATAGTGAACAAGATTACTCACAAGTGGCGAGATAAAATAGAAGACAGATATATAAACTTTAATGACAAAAGATAGGCATTGATATTTACGCTATTTTGATATCATTTCTCAGCTCATTTATTCGGTTTCTAGACAATGTTGATTGATTGATTGATTCTAGTTTCAGCTTATGAGCTGTGGCCATGCTGGGGCACCGCCAATTGTTGTAGAGTTTCGATTTTTTTAACGATTTTGTCCTGTCAATTTTTCGTCGACTTTGCCTCAGTTGTTCTATCACCAACAGTTTGCGTTTGTCCCTACCCACCACAGCTTGATAACTAGAGCAAGTAAAGGATAAAAGATGTTACAGTATGACTGAAAGCTTGGGAAGGTCAAGTGGCATGGGCAGTAGCGAAATATCTTCATGTAATACAACACACATTTAAATTGATAGGGTTTTCCTAAGTGTGTGTGCAGTACATGTCAGAACAACCTTTTGGATTTCTCGGAGACATAGTTCTCCTGGAACATTATCTAAATGTTTTTGGCATCCCTTTCTTATCATACAAAGGGCGCCCTCAATAATAGGAACAGTTCTTGCTTTAAGATGCCACATCTTTTGTATTTCAATTTCCTGGTCCATATATTTACTTAATTTGTCAAATTCCTTTACATACTTTTTCTTTTATACTTTTTATTTGTTTCACATACAAATATAGAACGGGCTTCCGCACAGTTTCTCACTAGTATATTAACTCACAAAGAATTGGTTGTCCAGTGGCTTTTGTAGAAGACACTTATCCGAGGAGCCGCGCCGTGGGACCGAACCCAATAGCATGTGGTTTACAAAACGAACTTATCTGTCATACAACTAAGTCCGCACCTGAATCCATCCCTCTGAGCACGCAGAGTAATCCGTATTTAATTATATAAGGGCGGCGAGCTGGCAGAAACGTTAGCACGCCGGGCGAAATGCTTTGCGGTATTTCGTCTACCGTTACGTTCTGAGTTCAAATTCCGCCGAGGTCGATTTTGCCTTTCATCCTTTCGAGGTCGATAAATTAAGTACCAGTTACGCACTGGGGTCGATATAATCGACTGAATCTCCTTGTTTGTCCCCTCTGTGTTTAGGCCCTTGTGGGTAGTAAAGAAATACGTATTTAATTATATAATACTTTATTCCATTATTCTCCATTTTATCTCAACACACAATAAACTAAATAAATGCGCCCTTTTCCACTCCTTCTTTGGTGGTAACATAAGAACGTAAAGAAACGACCGCCCGTGAGCTCTGTATTTTACCCAGGGCTTAAAAATAAAATCAAACAGAAAATTACTTGGGGAAATTGTAACCTTCTAATATTACACCATGATAGATTCTTCTATCGTTTGAGAAAGGAATAACATGCCGCTTAAGGGTTAACCGTTATTGTTTTTATATTTCTGCGCTTTCATTCGTAGGCCAATATTTCTTTATATTATGTTTCATTATGCATTTCGGTCTGAGATATTTACTCACATAAAATGTCTTTTGGCAACGCAGTGAATGTTCTGTCTCTCTTTATCTCCTCTCCCACTCTGTCCCACACATGTACACGCTCACTCACTCACTCACTCACTCACTCGCTCGCTCGCTCTTTACCCCCCTCTCTGTCTAATGCACACGTACGTACAAGTACGCACACCTTCACACACATACACAGACTCTCTCCCTCCCCCTACCCTCACAAACATGCACAAGAGCACACTCACACATGCGATTGCTTTCTCTCTCACTTATGCGCTCACACACACGCACAAGCACACGCACACATACATTTGCACAGACACGCACACACATGCAGATACACTTATACATACATATACACACATATGCTCTTTCTGTCTCTCCCGGTCACATACAAACACACACACATACTCACACTCACATATATATGCTCTCTCACTGTCTCTTTGTTTCTCTGTCTCTCTATCTCTCTGCCTCTCTGTCTCTCAGTTGCTCTGACTCTCTCTCTCTCTCTCTCTCTCAGTTTCTCTGTCTCTCTGTTTCTCTGTCTCTTTGTCACTCTGTTTCTCTGTCTCTCTATTTCTCTGTCTCTCTATTTCTCTGTCTCTTTATCTCTCTGCTTCTCTGTCTCTCAGTTTCTCTGTCTCTCTGTCTCTCTGTTTCTCAGTTTCTCTGTTTCTCTCTCTCTCTCTCTTTCTCTCTCTCTGTCTCTATATCTCTCTGTCTCTCTTTTTTTCTGTCTCTCTATCTTTGTCTCTCCCTACCTATTTCTCTGTCTCTCTGTCTTCCCCTCTCTTTGAAGTGAAAATTTATGCAGTTTACGCAGAGTTATAAAATGTACCGAATCACCTAGAATCTTAATTAGAATCTGAAAAATTCCTGTCTAAATCATTTGCCGCATGCTGTTAATATAAAACACCTGAGGTCATTATTCACTCATGTATTGCGGTATTTCGGCTCAAAGTTCCAAGTTCTTAGTTTCAATGCTTCGAAAAGCGATAAATACCTGTAATAACTTTCTGTCATATCATTTAAATCAACCTACTTTATTAGACCATGTCTAAAATTTATGATCTTTTGTATTAGATACAATAAGAAAGGAGCTTCATCCATAGAACTGGATCCCGTATAACATTGGCAGTTATTTTTTTAGATCCGGAACCCCTAACGATTTAAGTCTACCATAGAAGAAGTGGAATAGTTTCTGAATTTTCACCCAAAAATGGTAGAACTTGCACAGAATTTCTGTTTACCAAAATTTACTTACTGGATTTAGCCCTGAGGGCATTTGCCTAATGTCCCGTGCAGTGTGACTGAACTCACACCATAAAGTTTTTTGATAGGGTTTTCCTAAGTATGTGCGCAGTACATGTCAGAACAACCTTTTGGATTTCTCGGAGACATAGTTCTCCTGGAACATTATCTAAATGTTTTTGGCATCCCTTTCTTATGATACAAAGGGCGCCAGCAATAACAGGAACAGTTCTTGCTTTAAGATGCCACATCTTTTGTCTTTCAATTTCCCGGTCCATATATTTACTTAATTTGTCAAATTCCTTTACATACTTTTTCTTTTATACTTTTTATTTGTTTCAGCCATTTGACTGCAGCCATGCTGGAGCAACGCCTTTAGTCGAACAAATCGACACTAGGACTTATTCTTTGTAAGCCTAGTACTTATTTTATCGGTCTCTTACTACCGACCCGCTAAGTTACGGTGACGTAAACACACCAGCATCAGTTGTCAAGCGATGGTTAGAGGACAAACACAAATATACAAACACTCATACACTCACGCACACACACACACACACACACACACACACACACACACACACACACACACACAAACATATAAATATATATATATATATATACGACGGGCTTCTTTCAGTTTCCGTCTACCAGATCCACTCACAAGGCTTTGGTCGGCCCGAGGTTTTTGTAGAAGACACTTGCCGAAGGTGCCACACAGTGGGACTGAACCCGTAACCTTGCAGTTGGTAAGAAGCTACTTAGCACACACACACACACACACACACACATATATATATTTAATAATAATATTATTATTATTATTATTAGTAATTGTAATAGTAGTAGTAATATCAGCTTTATCTTCGAATTTACGTTGGTGGTTGATATTACTAAAGATGTGTTGTAGATTGAAAAAGAATAGTTGGGTGAGGGCTTGTTTCCTTGGTCACCATGGGTTAGGGTATTCCTGGGTTTGTGTGGTTCCTTGATTGGCCCAAGCTGAAAGTAATTGTATCACGGATGTGTTCATATGTTTTGTGCACCGGAAATGCTCTCTATCTTACTTCCTTCTCCTTTCAATTTCTTCCGCACAATTTTTATATAAACCTTAACACAAATTCTAAACAATCCTTTTTATATCCCCTCATCTGATATCCCTACAGCATCATCAACATCACCACCACCACCACCACACACATCATAATCAGTATTATGTTTTTGTTGTTGTTGTTGTTTTTGTTGTTGTTGTTGTTTTTGTTGTTGCTGTTGTTGTTGTTGTTGTTCTTCTTCTTCTTCTTCTCTTCTTCTTCTTCTCCTCTTCCTTTTTCTTCTCATCATTACCATCATCATAATCATCACCATCATTAATATTATTAGTTGTATCAACATTACTACTACTACTACTACTACTACTACTACTACTACTACTACTACTATACTACTACTACTACTACCATTATTATTATTATTAATATTATCATTATTAATATTATTATTGTTGTTGTTGTTGTTGTTGTTATTATTATTATTATTATTATTATTATTATTATTATTATTATTATATTATTATTATTATTATTATTATCTATCAATTGTTTTCTCTAGAATTGAGAACAGAAAGTGTTTGTTAAAAGAAGGCTCTGGAATCATCGATAATTTCGGTAAACAATAGAAATTGGAATTGATATGATACAATCTAAAATATCGATCACTTAATTCTGTGTGAACGGCAAACGAAGAAAAACCAATAATTAACTTTCAATTGTTTAAGCATTTATTAAAAAAAAACAAAAAAATGCTAATCGATTATTGTTCAAATACAAGGATTATTACGTAATTATCTATCGATTCTATATTGCGTTCACATATCAATTTTCTTTCGTTTCCATTTCATATATATATATATACATATATTACGGAGATGTACTTGCATAGCAAGTGACCTGATCTGAGATCGTGTGCTGGAAGGAAAACAATTGCAGCGTGGAAGGTTGCAGCGGTCTCAAAACGACGGAAGCTATTTAGGAAACACACAAAATCCGTTAGATTCACATTTAAATATAATTTGTCAAAATATTTTCGTCGTTTTGAGACCGCGACCTGTTCATTGACAAAATTCCGATGCAGCACGGAATTTTATCAGTGAACAAGTCGCGAAAATATTTTGACAAATTTAAATGTTGAAGTAAATCTAACGGTTTTGTGTTTTTCTTAAATGGCTTATAAACACCTTCCACGCTGCAATTGTTTTTGTGTGTGTATGTGTATATGTATAATGTATATATGTATATATATATATATATATATATAATATATATATATATATATATATATATATATATATGTATTTTTTGTAATCGGCTGAAAGTTCCAGAAGTAACTCGCACACGGAAAGTCTCGTTCGAGGTATTCATAATGAATTCCTTAATTACCATGCACGAGAATTTCAGTCCTTGAGTCGGGGATCCCTTCGATAATGAATGACCATGGGATTTCACCTAGAAAGTTACCCTTCGAGGCACAATTCCGGGTAAGGTTGTTTATAGAAGACCAGCAGTAACCCATGCGTACCAGCCTCTCCTCTCTATGCCACCGATGTTATCCAAGGGAAGGGCAAAAGGGCCGATACAACTTGGCACCTGTGACGTCGCAACTCATTTCTACAGGTGAGTGAACTGACGCAACGTGAAATAATGTGTCTTGCTCAAGAACACAACACGCATCCCGGTCTGGGAATTGAACTCACAACCTCACGATCGTAAGCTCGACGGTCTAACCACTGACCCATACGCCTTCACACGCTCTTGAGTATCTTCTCTAATTTTCGATTAAAAGTATACACACACACAAGCGCGCGCCGACATGAAGATGTTTTAATACGTATCCGTGGAGGTACAGCTTCTTAGGACGGATATAATGAAAAGGTACGAAATGAAGAATCACAAGAGTATATGTATTCTTAAGTACCATCATCTATTATAATAAAACAAACCTGTAACGCCGGGCGAAATGCTGCGAAGCAGCATTTCTTCTGTCTGTGTTCTGAGATCAAATTCCGCCGAGATCGACTTTCCCGTTCAATAAATTTCCAGGGTCAATAAATTAAATACCAGCTGCATACTGGCGTTGATCTAATCGACTGGCCTCCTCCCCTAAAATTTCGGGCCTTGTGCCTAGTGTAAAAAGAATATCTTAAGCCAGCGAAGTAGCAGAAATGTTAGCAAGCCGGGCGAAAAACTTAGCGGTATTTCGTCTGTCTTTACGTTCTGAGTTCAAATTCTGCCGAGATCGACTTTGCCGTTCATCCTTTCGGAGTCGATAAATTTAGTAGGACTTGCATCCTGTGGTCGATCTAATCGACTGGCAGCATCTCCAAAAATTTCGAGCGTTGTGCCTAGGGCAGGAAATAAAAATATTTTAAGGCAACGAGCTTGCAGAAACTTTAGCACGCCGGACTCAATGCTTAGTGGTCTGTCTTTACGTTCTGAGTCCAAATTCCGCCGAGGTCGACTTTGTATTTCATCCTTTCAGAGTCAATAAATTAAGAACCAATTGCGTAATGAGGTCGATGTAATCGACTTGCCCCCTCCCCAAAATTTCGGGCCTTCTGCCTAGAGTAGAAAATAATAAAATACACCTATGTGTGTGTGTCTGCGTTCGCTTTTCACGCGAAAACGGCTGCGCGAATTGCTTCCATACTTGGAATGCGTGAAGAATTTGACCTCCGATACCCAATAGCGTCATCGTTTTCTTTATTGAACATACATAATTTTTCTTCAAAATTATGATCCACTTTCCTCACTGTCATCTTCCGTTGTTGAAATTCTCCGTTTTAATTTGCGAGGTCTCTCTAATTTAATGTTTTAATTTCAAGTTTTAATTCGCTATTTGTAAGCAACTACGATAAATTACTGAAAGAATTATTTATTAAGTTCACGATTTTAAATATCCGGTACAAGATAGTTTTAACGAGCTTTATTTATACGATTTTAGCCTTTAATGTTTCTCTAAACCATTGTTTGCAATGTTCCCTCTCCACACCTCACTCTATCTTCCTCTCTCTCTCTCTCTCCTCTCTCTCTCTCTCATACACACACTCCAAGTTTGATTTCGTTATTAAACAAATATCACATTAAAATTTTGCAATTCAACATGGGGCGTCCCAAAAGAATATGGGCATTCTTTCACTTCAACCCGCACACTTTGTTAATTTCCGTAATGTTTTTTATTTATTTACTTTTTGAGCATCGTGTTACCTCTATGTGTTTGTAGCCAGTCACACATGCCCACGTGTGTCTTACTATGCACGTTTGTATACATTTATATATGTGTGTGTGTGTGTTTGTGTGTGTAAGAGAGAGTAAGTGAAGGAGTATGTTGTCATGCATACGTACACACATAAATACATATGCATACATCTTTTTGTATGTATGTGTGCGAGTGTGAGAGAGAGAGAGAGAAAGAGAGAGATGTCTAAGTGGCACTCAGTCTCTCTCTCTCATGCACACACGCACACATAGATACAAAAAAGATGTATGCTTATTTATTTGTGACAACACACCCCTTCACTCGCTCTCTCTCTCTCTCTCTCACACATACGTCAATTTCATCTGATATTTGATACTGTATATATATATATATATATATATATATATCTGTGCGCGCGTGTGTGTGTGTGTGTGTGTGTGAGTGTGTGTGTTTCTGTGTGTGCGTACGTGCGGCGTTCCACAATCGCCAGAAAAAATCTGGGAAATTTTCTTTCTTGATGCTCCTGGTGGCACAGGTAAAACATTTGTAACAACATTGCTTCTCTCGAAGGTAAGCCAACAAAAAAGAATTTCAGTTGTTGTAGCATCGTCTGACTTTGCTGCCACCATTCTCCCAAGAAGACGATCAACTCATTCTACTTTTAAAATACCGCTAAACCTAGTCACAAATGACAGTCCAATTCGTAACATTAGCAAAGATTTAGGTTCAGCAGAAGTGTTGCGTAATGTCACCTTATCACTTGGGATAAATACGCTATGTCGCATAGAGGTGCAATGGAAGCTCTTGTTAAGACCTTACAAAGCACAAGAGGCAACAATAAATATATGGGAGGAGTTACATTAGTTTTATCAGGAGACTTTAGACAGACATTACCAGCCATTCCGAGACGAACAAGACCTGATGAAATAAAAGTATGCATTAAGTTTTCACACCAACGGAATAAAGTGCAGAAATTCTTCTTTAATACTAATGTGCGAGCTTTATTATATGGGGACCAATGTACGTAACAGTTTTCAACATGATTCCTCCAATTAGGAAATGGGAAAGTACCATTTGATGGGAATGGAGATGTCAATTTGGCTCATATTGCTATCATGGTGAATTCCTCAGCTGAATTAAATAACAGGCTATTTCCAGATTTAAGTATTAATTATAATTCACATAAATGGTTGTGTGAAAGGGCGATTCTTGCTCCAAAAATAAACGAGACAAAAGCAAGGATTAACCATGAATGAACAAATAAGATTCTAACAGTCATTAAAGAATACAAATCAGTTGATGCAGTCCTTGATGAAAATCAAACCGTCCATTACCAAACAGAGTTCCTTAATTCTCTTGAGCCACCTGGAACTCCTTCGTATAAACTTTTTCTGAAGGTCAGAGTCCTAATAGTGCTTCTAAGAAATTTAGATCTTCCTAAATTATGCAGTGGGACAAGGTTGATTGCGAAGACATTATCACCTAATGTGATAGAAGCTACCATCATTACTGGATGTGCCTCGGAGGAAGATGTTTTCATTCCAAGAATTCCAAATCAAAACAACAAACTTGCCATTTGAGTTCAAACGAACACAATTCCCAGTGTGACTTTGCTTTGCAATGTCAATTAATAAAGCTCAAGGTCAGTCTTTAAAATCTACTGGCTTGCTTTTCTCATGGTCACCTTTATGTTGGTCGCTCCGGGTTTGGGAGATTGCAAGACTTATTTGTCTATGCTCCAAACCAGAATGCGATGAATGTTGTTTACCCAGAAGCTCTTACGTAACTTCTTCCAACATATGTCATAGAATTTATTTCCTTTCATAATAGCGGTAAATTTTCTATTTTTGTTTATTATTATTATTATTATTATTATTATTATTATTATTATTATTATTATTATTATTATTTATTATTATTATCTTGTATTATGAATTCAAAATTGATTTCCCAATTAAAGAATAAATTGTATCCCAATTAAAGAATAAATGGAATTTACAATAGCAAATTTCTATACAATATATTTTGTATTTTTTCCCCAATATATAAGGAACAATTTCATTCCCGGGTAACGCCGGGTGCCTCTGCTATTATATAATAAATACACAAATACCTTTTTATTTCGAATTATACATCCCCGATGAATTTAATATGAGTTCTGAAATATTCGTAATTTTGTAAAAATTACTCAGCTTTGGCATTTACTACTTCTTATCTTTCCATGGATATACTCTTAATTTTGTTGTGAGAAATATATTTCTATTCATATATATTTGCTTCAAGTTCCAGAACGTTCTCCTTCAGAGAAAATTCCATTCCAATCCGATTTCGTATACACTTCTGGAGCACCTCTTAGATAAGTTTTCTCTTATCACACTTTCTTTGTCATTCCTTAGAAATTTTATTTCCTTTGACGTCAGTCGAAAGTGAATCTGTGGAGATAAGTTTGCACTAAGTGATCGCTTAAACAATTACCTCATCTCATATTCATTTGTCACTATAAATTTCTATGAATAGCTTCAAGTACCAGGTTATTTCTTTAGGTATCAGTCATCTTCTTAAACCTATTCGTGAATGAATATCTGTTTTTCAGTACTCAATTACCTAGAAATTATAAAACGAACTACAACTGTTGCACACAGGTTGCTCTTATTCAGTATGTGTTTGTTGATATGATGACATTTAGAATATTTTTTAATGAAAAGTCCCACATTCTTTTGGGTTAAAAAGATTAACAAAAGAGTTATGCATTTGTCGCTAATAAATTACTCTCAATATTTTCAAAGATTTATTTAACGTATTTAATGGAATAAAAGATGCAAATAATAGCGATGCATTTCAACAGAAATATTGTAATAAATGGTTCAAAAGAATAATTGTTTGTAACATTTTTAGAGTAATTCCAATAAAATAATTATCAAGAGTTTTCTGGAGGCATTCAGTGAGCCATTTAAAAAAACAACAACTAGCATTGGTTCATATAAATTGAAATAACAGAAGATATGCATCGCAAAGTAGATTATAATGATTTTCTTTATAATATGGAAAATAGTAAAATTGCGACTCAATCTCAGTATATTTAAAGATAGAAGAAGCGGGGAGGAGGAGGGGGAAACAGAGGAAGTAGTAGTAGGAGGAGGGGGAAGAAGTAGAGGGAGAAGAGGAGGAAGAAGGAGAGGAATAAAAGAAGAGGGGAGGAGAAGGAAGAAGAAAAAGAAGTAGAAGAGGAAGAAGTAGAAAAGAGGAAGAAGTGACGAAGTAGAAGAAGAAGAAGAAGAAGAAGAGGGTAAGGGTGAGGAGGAGGAGGAGGAGGAGGAAGAGGTAGAAGAAGAAGAAGTAGAAGAAGAGGGTGAGGGTGAGGGTGAGGGTGAGGAGGAGGAGGAAAAGAGAGTAGAAGCACTAGAGGAAGAAGAGGTAGAAGAAAAAGAAAAAGTAAAAGAAGGAGAGGAAGGGGAGGAAGAAGTAGAAGAAGAAGAAAGAAAAAGCAGCAAAGCAGCTATACATATGGCGCACTGTGCAGGATTACTCATAGACAAGAAATAGAGCCGAATGAAGATGAAAAAACATCATCCATGTCTCAAGTTTTTTTCCTAAATCGTCCCATGATCAAGAAACACTATTTTAGATAAACAATGAAGACCTGTAATAATATGAACAAAATCCCCCCAGGAAACGACAAAACCTTTTACTACAGCAAGATAGTTAAATGCTGCATTCAATTATTCAGCGAACGTTTTTGTAGTCTATTGACGTGTAGACATTTAGCTACGTAGCAAAGGCTGGTCAACTTGAGAAAGAAAGAAATAGTAAAAGGGAAAACGCCATTATTATGTTGTCCTAATGATCA
Organism: Octopus sinensis; assembly: GCF_006345805.1. Taxonomy (NCBI): domain Eukaryota; kingdom Metazoa; phylum Mollusca; class Cephalopoda; order Octopoda; family Octopodidae; genus Octopus; species Octopus sinensis. Next base: position 25,247,000 of record NC_043005.1, read on the forward strand.
AGTTATTGGCAGAACCTCTAGAATTTCTAAAAAAAACTACTAGTAGACTGCTACTGAGCAGAATTCGATATCAGTATTCCAGACGACATCTTTTAAAGCTAAGGTCATTACAGAAATGGACTTGAAGCAAACGTTGATATTTTAAGTACAAGACTACCGTCGTCCTGGATCATTAAATCTCTAGATAAAAGAACCTTTCACCGTACTTTTAACTTTACTTTGTTGGAAATATGCACAGAGAGGGAGAATGTTGTTGCAAAAGACTTGATATGAAAATGTGGTTTTAAATTATCCGTATTTCAAGCGACGATTTGGAAAACTTTACATCATGAATCAGAATCCATTTTGTATATAGTTCCGACGCTGCGTTTCACCTTAGCATTTCAACTTAGCATTTCACCTTTTGAAGGATTGATGGAGCTGTTAGAACGTAGAATCGGATACCTTGTTGTATTTGATTAGCTCTTCTCATTCTGATTTCAAATCTCCCAAAAGGTCTTAATACGTCATTTCCGCCACTTAGTATTTTTGATGCCTTTAGTGAAGTCCAGCCTGTTACAAACACTCGAAGTAAGGTTGCAGTTGAAGGACATCTTTTTCTCTCCTTCCAACTAGTTTTGGAGGCCCCATAAATGATCATGGGCATTACCACAGTTATATGTAACCCATCCGTGTGAAAACACGATTAGGCTATAGATGAAATGATAAGACCGTTGGACACAAACATTTGTTGTCATTAATCTTCATCTGCTACGAACTCGGAACCAATCGTCCACAGCCCACTAAGAACAGGCTTTCATATACTTAATATTTCTATGGCCTCATTTGTTCTTTTCTACTCTAGGCACAAGGCCCGAAACTTTTAGAGAGGGGGGGCCAGTCGATTAGATCAACCCCCTTACGCAATTGGTAATTGATATATCGACCCCGAAAGAATGAAAGGCAAAGTCAACCTCGGTGGAATTTGAACTCAAATGGCCTCATTTATTTATGGGAAGGAAGAAATTATTCTTGGGCTGCAGACGTGGCAAGACTGTTACGGATTAAGGATATTATCTCAGGGCAAGAATGACCGCCCCTATGCAAGCAAGGAAAAAACACCCACCCAGTGACAATATGAGTGTGTTAAACACGTTAACGGAATATATCTTTTATTGAAGGAAAGGAATGATTTTCTTTATGTCTGCAGAAAGCATCCATTGATACCTTAGCCTCTTGCTACTCTGATTCAAAGATCATTAAGTCTTCTCTCTAACAAGAACGTTCACTTTGATATAACTTCGATTGGTCAAATGCCATACATAAGGTTTTAGCCGAACCGAGACTAAGGTAGCAAAGACTTGCCCTAACTATTAAGCAGAAGTGCTATAACGAAGAAATCACCACACGAAGTATGTGAAACAACTGTCTTCACCCTACAGTCAAATCTTGTACCAGTATTTGAATATAGATCCTAAAACAAAGCCGAAACTATTTCCTTGATCGTATTTCTCCACACCATCACGTCCTTACTACATTATATATTACTTTTCATGTAACAAGACTTTCCACCGAATTTACAAAAATAAAACACTGAAGAAAGACAGAAATTTATTTTTCAATTTGGATAGATTCTGGCGACTCTACACATTCACACTACAACAAAATTGGATTGGTGCATTATGAAAATGAATCAATACACGAAAATATAAAAAAAATGTTCTTTGATTATTCCAATTTATTATAAATGGTAAAAAGGAAAGAATTTTCATTCCAACGTCTTCATTTGTTTTACAGCCACACGTATCTGTGGCATGCTGGGAAACAAATTAAATGTCACATCTGATTCATTTGAATATTGCAATCTGATCTACTCGGTAGCTTGTTTCTTCTATTTTTACTTGTGTACATGTCATTATTATAAGAAATGAAATTGTTCATACATACACATACATACATAGATACGTACATACATACATACATACACTTAATACGTATGTATGTGTGTGTATAAATATACACATATATCCACATATATACATACATAGTATATATATATTTTGTATATGTTCAAGTAATATGTATATATATATAACCGTACAAAGATGTATATGTGTGTGTGTATAAATAAATAAATAAATGAGTATACACATATTACATAAACGTTCATATATGTAACGCGTATATATATATATATATATATATATATATATATATATATATATATATATATATATATATATATATATATATATATATATATGGACAACGTATACATATTTATGAATATGTAGATGTTGTTGAATGTATATACACTTATATACGTTTTTATCTTATATTCGCGCAGATATGCTCACATATGCATATACACACGCTGGCACATGTGAATACGAAAGAATTCAAGGTCAGGTGCATAGCCTACGTGTATGTATATTTAAATGAGATAATGTCTATACGTATTAAAACATATCTAAATATTTCTTAGTAATAAGTTTTAATATTTCACATTGTCTATTGATTTTCCCCTTTACACAGTGTATATACTGCCTACAGTATAAAACGTACGTACACTCACGTCGTTTATTTTCTATCTTCATTTCTCTACGGATACTTATATTTTATTGTATCACCAATAATAAAATAATGTAAATATAGGCATCTCCATGCGCATGTATCTTGACACGGTATATATAGCACACACACACACACACCGGCACACATATACATACAAACACATACACACACAAACAAACATTTATATGTATACACATATAAATACATATACAGATGCATACGTGCATATATGCGTCTCTCCTTCTCTCGCTCTGTACATACACATACAGATACCCCCACACATGTATATTTATATATATATATATATATATAGGTGTGTGTGTGTGTGTGTATCTGTGCCTGTGTCTGTGTGTTTATAATAGATGCACATGCACAAACCCGGGAACAAACGCAGATCTATCTATCTATCTATCTATCTATCTATCTATCTATCTATCTATCTATCTATCTATCTATCTATCTATCTAACACATGTAAACTATATAGATACGTACATACCGTAAATCCTCGAGTATAGTCCGCCCTTGAGTATAATACGCAAGGGATTTTTAGAGGGCTGTACTTCTGAAACACCTAAACCTTGTGTATAATACACGCCCCTTCTCTAACTTGAGTCATGCGTAATTAAGCCAGCAGGACCTAGTCGAACAAACACTTCCGCGCATGCATAATACAATAAAGGTGATGTTCTTAACTGTTATATGGGAATGTAAATATGTTTCCAAATTGTTTTTGTTACATGTTATTCTTTGTTCTGAATACTTTTATTTTAATAAATGTTGCTTACTGCAAGTTATGGATGATTCTTTTATGACTTCATCGCTTTCAGGCTTAGCTTAAGGTATTTTCGCACCCGACATCACAAAATATGTCTGAATAAACATTGTCGGACAGCAAATAGAGACTCGGACATTGCTTAGAAAATATTTTTCATGTTTAACGTCGTATATAGTACGCACAAGGGATTTTGACCTTTAAATTATAGCAAAAACGTGGGGATTATACTCGAGGATTTACGGTAAATATATATATATATATATATATATATATATAATATATATATATATAGGCGCAGGAGTGGCTGTGTGGTAAGTAGCTTGTTTACCAACCACATGGTTCCGGGTTCAGTCGCACTGCGTGGCACCTTGGGCAAGTGTCTTCTACTATAGCCTTGGGCCGACCAAAGCCTTGTGAGTGGATTTGGTAGACGGAAACTGAAAGAAGCCCGTCGTATATATGTATATGTATATATATATATATATATATATAATATATATATATATATATATGTGTGCATGTATGTTTGTGTGTCTGTGTTTGTCCCCCTAGCATTGCTTGACAACCGATGCTGGTGTGTTTATGTCCCCGTCACTTAGCGGTTCGGCAAAAGAGACCGATAGAATAAGTACTAGGCTTACAAAGAATAAGTCCCGGAGTCGAGTTGCTCGACTAAAGGCGGTGCTCCAGCATGGCCGCAGTCAAATGACTGAAACAAGTAAAAGAGTAAAGATATATATATATTATAATCATTATATCTTTATCACAGGCTTTGTTGATACTCCTGGAGTCTTGCCTGCGTAGAGGGCTTACTACCTGCACACTACGGTACCATGCTATTCGTTTTTTTCAGCTCTTTTATACTTTCATGATTATTTTGGCCGTGTTAAGGAGACAAACCTCTTGTAATAGTTCCTCTGGGCACTCTATTCCAATTTCCTTTATATTCCTCTTGATGTCTTCTGATACTGTTCCCAAGGACCCAATAATAATTGGCATTATCTTCACCTTCATTTTCCAAACCAGATCTGTTTGGATTGGGAAATCCCAGAGGATTTTGCTAGTCTCTGACTCTGAGGTCTGTCCTCATACCACGTCTTGCCTCTCTCTAGCCCACTTTTCGCATAGTTTCCAATGTAGCACTTTCGCTACCTGGTCGTGTCCCCACAACTTGTAGTGGTTTTGGGCAAGTTCAGGGCTTTGGTTCGTGATATGGGCAATGGTTTCATCTACTCAATTACAGATGCGGCACAGCGGAGACACTTATCCATTTCTAAGAATGCCCCCCGCCAGAGGTTGGTCCCGCGCTGCCAGTATAGTCCTTGTGGTCTCATTTTTTAGGTTTCCTTTCATCAGCTAATCCCACCTATTTTTTCAGCGACTTCTGTTGTGGCTACATGGAATTGATCCCTTCTTGCGTAATTCTTCTTTATATCTTTTATATTTATAATTATAATAATGATAATTATTATTGTTGTTGTTGCTCTTCTTCTTCTTCTTCTTCTTCTTCTTCTTCTTCTTCTTCTTCTTCTTCTTCTTCTCTTCTTCTTCTTCTTCTTCTTTCTTTTGCTTTTGCATAGCGATAGCAAAAGCCTGTAGTTGAAACCCAGTATGCCTATTTGTAAATCTGTGCGATTTGTTTGTGCGTATTTTGCGTTCTTGTGTATGTATTCGTATCGTATGCTAGGCCATCTATCTAGTCTTTTGACTTATAGCGTCTAGTTTAAAATGCACAGAGATTCTTTTTTTTATTTCTATAACCACGAGTGTGCAACGTGTATCATGAAGAGATTGTGAATGAAACGAAGAAGGAGAGAAAAGAAAAAAAGAGAAAAAGACTTAAAGAAAAGTAAAATTACCGTATGAATTGATTTCTTTGAAGATGTAATGTATTTGATACCTCACTGATACTGACGTGTTTTGAATCGAACTATTTTTCTATCAGGTGATAAAAAAACGGATATATAAAGGTGCTATATGAACTATCAGAAGCTTTTGAAGATTTCCAAGTGAGAATAATTTGGTAGACTGAGGAGAAGACTGCTAGTTTTGGAAGTGAAGTTAATGTGCACTTTAATACTTTGAACATTACCATAATTTGTGTGGCGAAGGGGAGCCAAGCACATAAATAAATTGATTGGTGTATAGTTTAGACATATACACCTATATGCTTTTTTCTCCTTTTTCGAGATGAGCGACGGTTTGTCACTGGAAAAAGCATATATAGTATTTTGCGTTTGGAATGAGTTTTCATCACTAGCTGGTGATTGTCACACTCTGATGACGGGTTACTACTCAGAAACACTGGTCTGTGTGTATCACGATTTCCCTTCGCAAATACTGATCGGACACAGTGTGTCGTTAGCCAGCTGGAGGAGATCTCCTGGGGCTATAAACAACAGTTGCATCGTCCCATATAAGTCAGGCACATTTAGGTGGCAAATATACTTCATGATGTGCTGCTACAGAGATTTATTATTGCTATAAATATAAGGGAACACAGACACACACACACACGCGCGCACACCCCATATATATACATATATATATATACATATATATATATATATATATATATATATATATATATTTGTGTGTCTGTGTTTGTCCCCCTACCGTCGCTTGGCAACCGATGGTGGTGTGTTTACGCGCCCTAACTTAGCGGTTCGGTAAAAGAAACGATAGAATAAGTACTAGACTTACAAAGAATAAGTCCTGGGGTCGATTTGTTCGACTAAAAGCTGTGTTCTTGCATGGCTGCAGTCAAATGATTGAAACAAGCGAAAGAGTAAAAGAATATGTATACATACCGACTTGTTACTTACTGCAAATATGCTTGAAACATATTCGAACACGCAAGAAAGACAATCACTGTATTTTGTTATCGTGGAGGATATTTCTCGATGCAGACAAATACGTGTAAATACACCGAGTCAACTCTTAGAAGTTATTTACGCTCTGTGCTTTTACCTGCTTTTTATATTATGTGTATGGAACAGAAGGCGGCGAACTGGCAGAAATGTTAGCACGCCGGGCGAAATGCTTAACGGCGTTTCGCCTCTCTTTAGGTTCTGAGTTCAATTTCCTCCGAGTTCGACTTCGCCTTTCATCCTTTCGGGGTCGATAAATTAACTACCAGTTACCTACTGGGGTCGATTTAATCGACTGGCTTCCTTCCCCAAAATTTTGGGCCTTGGGCCTGGAGTTGGAAAGATTATATGTATGTATGTGAGTATGCATACGGCTACAGATGCATGTACTTCTGAAAATAATTAAAACTATGATTTGATCAGGTACAGATGTAAGGAAGGAAGTGCCCCCTATGTATTCGAATAATCGTGCGCAAAATGCTAATGATGTTAAGTGTTTTATAGGAAGTGTCAAAGAATTTGGTCTTGAATGTTCGTATAGAGACTCATCACAAGACCGCATCGACAGATACATTAATGGCAAGCATATTGGGCTCTCTTCGAGAATGGGGATGCACCGAGTGAATTTCCCACCTTACCGTGGTACTTCGGTCGATGATGGTTGTTATTGTGCAGCTAAGACCCATACTTTGTCCTATCATATGTAATGATTTATTGTGTGGTTTCTCATGTAGCAGTATTATTATGTTTGTAGGCGAGAAGCGTACTGCACAGTAATATGTGTGGTAATTTATTTTGTTATTTGTAGTGGCCACTTGTACAACAGAAAACCAAACTGCGTACTGCTATATATATAACGATACGGCAGTGTGACCATGTTGTACAGTGGCCACATTGTTCAGTCTGTTTAGATGTCTGAAGTTCTTTAGCTCAAAGTCGGAAAGTCAGCGCAAGACTTGTATTAATCTCGTTATCGAGCAAATGTATAGAAACTCTGATGTAGTTTTATCGTGTCTCTGTTCTAGATTCGTCTCAGGTTAGTTTTATGTTAGAAGATTTAAACTCAAAGGCTTTCTTGACGTGAAGATCCTTCATATTTTTCGGATTTTGTAAATATAGAACTTTATCACACACTATACATCTTTTCTTTTTAGTAATATAGTGTGGTTCAATGGCGATTTAGCTACTATATGAAGACCAATGACCGCTTAGTGGCAACCATGCTAGGTGGTCTGTGTGGAGGTGCATTGGCCCAGTGGCTGGTGCAGCAGACTCGCGGTCATAGGATCGCGGTTTCGATTCCTAGACCGGGCGTTGTGAGTGTTTATTGAGCTAAAACACCAAAACAGCTCCACAAGGCTCCGGCAGGGGTTAGCGGCAAACCCTGATGTATTCTTTCACCACAACTTTCATTCTTTCTTCCTGTTTCTATTGTACCTGTATTTCAAAGGGCCAGCCTTGTCACATTCTGTGTCACGCTGAATCTCCCCGAGAACTACGTTAAGAATACACGTGTCTGTGGAGTCCTCAGCCACTTGCACGTAAATTTCACGAGGAGGCTGTTCTGTTGATCGGATCAACTGGAACCCTCGTCATCGTAACCAACGGAGGGCTACGAGGTGGTCTACGCATGTAATGCTGATCGGTTTTTAGATGGAAGGCATAACATCTGGACATAGTTTCAAATGTAGATGTCATTCAGTATGAAAGTTCTTAAATGTAGTTATTATAGTTAGCTTTATTTCATTGTTGTTGATAGTGTTTCTGTGGAACAAGAACATGGAAATATCATATTTACCTAGTTATAGATAGCAATTCGTTTATAGAGAAATAGGCCAAAGTCATGGGGATCAGGTAGTGATGTACTGTATCTGCAGATAACATCTAACAAACGTTGAAAAACAAGATCCGACAGCATTTTCCGAGTTGTGGCGTTTTGGAACTACAGCCATCATTAAAAGGAAAAACAGGATGAACAATCGAGAAGTGCGACTGGAAGAAAGGAAATAAGAAAGTTCGGAAAGATTTTGAACTGTGTCAGCAGAAAATAGAAGAAACATGTGATCTCTTGATGTGAATAAGAACAAAAGAAAGTGGTGATAACTCTTCACAAACACACTCACACAAACGTACACACGTGCGCACACACATATCTGTATATCTGTATATACAGAAATAGAGAAATAAAGAGGCAGAAAGTAAGAGAAAGAAAGAGAATAAGAGAGAGAGAGAGAGAGAGAGAGAAAGAGAGAGAGAGAGAGAATTGTACAGTGACCTACACATCTATGTATGTACTTACAGACATAAGCGACAATAAAGTAGGTGAAAAATTCAACGGATTATACCGACATTACTTTGATGCTTGCTTCACACTTCAGGGCTCCTATTAACCCACGTTTCAATACTGAATAGATGAATCTACAAATCACCCTTCTTTCAAAGAAACGTGACCATGCGCCACCTTTAAACTTTAATATTTCTGCAGGCATTACCGGACATGTTTCTTTCTCTTAATTCTCTCCTCTCCCTACCACAAACCACTCCCTCATTCTTCTTCAGATAGATTCTTCATTTTCAAATATGCAGGCGAGCGTGGTTTGTTGGTATGCTCGTGCTTGCGAACGCACGTGGATTGTGAAATTTTCTTACAATGATACCTCCATATCACTCCCCCACTCTACAACATTCCCTCATTACGGTTCTTTTCTCCCTTCTACTCTGTGTTTAACGATCCTTAATTTCATTTGCGACCCGTATCGTGGATACAGACTTCTATGAACGTTTGTTTATAGATCTATACATATACATGCATACATATATCCACACATACATAGAAAGATACATACATACATTACATACATGTATCTGTTTAGTGTTAACTCGGAAAAATGATACTCAGTACAACAGAAATATATAACGCACACACACACACACACACACACAAACACACGTACACACGAGTGTGAGTACGTGTGTGTGAGTGTGTTAGTGTATATCCTCGGTCGATGTGTATCGAGGAAGAATATAATTATATGTAAACCAAAAATGTCCGTGTCTTCTAGTGAAGATCCCGGCACTATTTCTTCTGCACTGTGTTAAAACTCGATTGTCATTCTTGTCAGCATTCAGTAGACAATGGCCGCCATAACCGGAGATGCTAGTGTCCACAAAAGCCTTATAAAAATAACATAAATGAAACTCAAGCAAGTACTATTGAATGCAAGGAGGAAGAAAATGGATGTTTACAGATAATGTCTTTCAAAATGGGAACAGATATAATCAGAAATTAAAACGATCGTTTTTGTATGAACTGAAATTACTTTCTGACTTCCCAGCTGTCGTTAATGTCTACTAAGTTGGGAGATTAACCCAGAAAATATCTGCTTTTGATTTCAGTAACATTGTTTTCTAAATGTACTCTATTAACCTGTAGAAAATCCTTTAATACACAACCAGTTCTGGTAATAAAACTCTTCAGCCAACTGTACAGGTACTTAATCCTCAAGGTCCGTCAATAGAGTTTTAGTTTTAATCTTTAGTTAATTTTTTTCTCTTTGTTACATTTGTCTCCTCGCCAAGCTTTTGTGCCATCTTTTGTGTCTCGCTTTTGTCCCGTTTATATAATTTAAAACACGCATTGATATCCAATATTTCTCTTTATATAATATTTCAAGATATCTATCTTTTCCACTCTTTACACCCTCCTTACTCACAGCGTTTGTTTTCTCTTACTCTCTCTCTCTCTCTCCATTTGTCTCTCTTTCCCTCTCAGTCGGATCATATTGTTTAACAAAAACAGACAAAAAAATAAAATATGTGACGCGCCAAGAAACAAGAGTGATTATATCTATATCGAAATTTCATGTCAATTTGGTTATTTGCCATTTTGGCATCGATTTTCTCAACGCTTGCCAAATTATAAGTACGGACGCGTGACACGTAGCATATGTCAAGATTTTAAAATTGAGATATACATCTCAAAACTCAAATTAAAAACAAGATTACAGACACAAATTAAAAGCTTTTAGGAAAATTTATTTAAAAAGAAATTGATACATGACTATGCAAGGAAGTGCGTTGTGGGTGAGTTGGAAGTGTATTGTTAGCACTAGAATAACACTAGAGATGATAACCGTAGCCATCCGCCATTTTTAATGCTGTATACAACTACATTGCCCAATGTTCTTCTCCTTTATTCACGACAGTGAGGTGATATGATATTTCAAGTAGAAGGAGAGATTATTTAAAGGCTGCCTCACTGATTGAAGAAGTGATATCTAACCTTAGACTAGCCATGATCAATATGACATATGATTAAAGGTTTTCCAACCATGACTATCCAGTATTTTCAGTGGTATCATAGATATTATATTACCTACTGTATTTTTGCTTGCTACTGATACTCTTCATCCCAAATTCATTTCTCATCAAGCTGACGTTTGATCAATTGTGTTCCAGACGTGACCATCTCTTCTCTATTTCAAACATGACAATCCAGTGCGACTATCCTTTTTTAAAGCTGCTCTTTTAAGATGCTTTATTTACGGTTAGTATATTTCTGCATGATATTTGATGGAATTTTAAGAAGGTTTTTTTCATTCACACAACTTCAGTTATGTTGTTGGCAAATGGCATGTTTCTATGTATTCATCTTTTCTTCTGTTCATATAAAATGTGGAACGGGTAGCATGTGGTCTTTAAGTTCGTTTCACTCTAGTAAATGCTCCATCTCTTGACATTGGAATCTTTTATCCGTCCGTTTAAGGCTTAATAAATAATATACTAACATGTAGGAGGGTGGCTTGGCCAAGTTGTCCGAATAATGGGCAGACTATGCCTTTAGTTATGCTTCTTTATTTTCAAGTTCTACTGAGATCAACTTTGCCTTTTATGCGCGAACATTCACCTAGATTCATCTAGATTCAAATGTCGCTACATCAATGCCAGTATATACTCGTCTGAAGCGCCTATATTTGGATGTTCGGTTATTTTATTTCCTAACATCATTCACCCTTATATGAACAGTAACACTAATGTATAAATATTTTCGTCACTTAAATGTAAACTAAATTTTCATATTGGTGCTGCTTTTCCTTTCGATAAAATAAACCAGTTCACTTTTGAGCATTATTTAAATTGGCATTTATTATAGAACATTGCCGAAACGCTCACCTCCGAACGGTACATAATTACATTAGGTATTTGAGGCAGTGAATTTGTGCGCTTATATTTATGTAATCTCAGAGGAGGTGAGCTGGCAAAACCATTAACATGCTGCACAAAATGCTTGGCATAATTTCATTGATGAGTTCTAATTTTGCCGAGATCGACTTTGCCCCTCATCCTTTTCCGGGTTGATGGAACAAGTACGAGCTGAGCTCTGGAGTTGATGTAATCGACCAACCCCATTCTCCAAAGTTTCGGGCCTTGTACTTGTAGCATAAGGGATTTTTACAATCTCCAAAGAGGTACCTGTGAAAGCGCATAGAGTATTAGTTAAGGTGTTCAGGTCGTGATCGCTAGTTAGTGGGTTCACTTCCTGAATGAGATGACATCTATGACCCGTTTACAAGGGACTTCATTTCAGGTCGCACCAGTCTACTCAGTAAACGAAGCCTACCAGAAAGATCTCTTGAACTTACAGCTATTGTCTTATAAAAGTGTGACAATGTGTGGGAGGAACTGTTACATTGATCAATGTAGGTCTCGGTATTTGCTGGCAGAATCGTTAGCACGCCGGACGAAATGCTTAGCAGTATTTCGTCTGCCGCTACGTTCTGAGTTCAAATTTCGCCGAGGTTGACTTTGCCTTTCATCCTTTCGGGGTCGATTAAATAAGTACCAGTTACGCACTGGGGTCGATGTAATCGAATTAATACGTAAGTATGTCCTTGTTTGTCCCCTCTATGTTTAGCCCCTTGTGGGTAATAAAGAAATAGAAATAGGTATTTGCTGGTTGAAATAGAAAGAAACGATAGTCATGAGCGGAAAATTCCTTTGACCATAAGCTAACAGGCCTCTCTAAAACGGCCGAGGTGGTGATGAACATAAACTAGTGTAATGTTCACGTGTCTTTGTTTCATAACAGTAGGAGAACAAAGAACGGCGGTTTGGAGAGGAGAAAGAGAGCAAGATATACAGAAATAAATAAAGAAGGAACTAGAAATGAGAAAGCAAATAAAAACAATTCCGAAATATTCCTTTTGCTCTACTCAAGGAAAAACACGTACGCACCGTTTTAAAGTCTAGGAACCCAACGAAGCTAGTCATTAACTTTTAACATTTACACTGTAAGAAATATTATGAAGTATGTCCATTACGGGGGGAGAGAGAGAGGGGAGAAGAGAGAGGGAATCATAAAATATAATGCAATAACAAGTATGGTGAAATGGAAAACCAATAATAATGAGCAGAGATATGTTTGTGTGGGTAAAAAGTTTGCACTTTGCTTGAACGTAGATCCGACAAAAAACACTCAACAATGCCGCACCACAGTGGTTAAAACTACTTAAAAAGAAATATAATATTTTTGCTTTAATGACGAGTGTATCATTAAAGTTAAGTAAGGTGAAATATGCAAATATATTATATCTAACTTACGAGACTAGAACCTATATCTTCTATAAAAAAACTAGCTATCACTAATGGATTCCACTATCTACGTTAGGGCAACATTTCGTGGTAAATCTAACTTTTGGTATAATTTTGTTGCTAGTCCTAACTTTGTGCGGTAATTTTAGCTCCAGGCTGTAATTCTAGCTTATTGTGGTAATCTAAAATTTTTATGGTAAACCTAAATTTAATTTCGGTCATAATTCTGACATAATGTGGTGGCCCTCATTTTGTGTGGTAAACCTAACATTATATTTCCTTTTGGTAATGTTAATTGACCTTGAACACTGCTGTGCCTGCGTGCTAAGTTTTAACGTTGTAGCTCACTTCCGCTTGGAAGGAATGTGTATAACGTTTCATGGTCACATTGAACATGACAGAGAAAGTTATCATGGCGATACCTGGTCAAAGGCCCACGCAAATTTGCAGAAAGTGTATAGAGAGCAGTGTATGAGCCACACACAAGTGTACAAGTGGTTCAGACGTTTTCAAGATGGCCGAAAAATGTAGATATTGACGGACGTTCTGGGAGACCGGCAACCAGCAGAACTGAGAAAAATATCGCATATATGCGTGCAGCTGTGAGGGGAAATAATCGAATCACCATCCGAGAGCTATAAGGGGATGTGCCGATTAGTTGCGGTTCACTTCAGTCCATTATCACTGAAAATTTGTGTATGAGACACGTGTTTGTCAAGTTTGTGCCCAAACTGCTTCCAGCTGACCAAAAATGCATTCGTATATCAGTTGCACAAGATCGCCTTGATAGTGTCGAGAGCGATGAAAAAAGTTTGAAAAGTTTCATAGGCGCAGGAGTGGCTGTTTGGTAAGTAGATTGTTAACCAACCACATGGTTCCGGGTTCAGTCCCACTGCGTGGCATCTTGGGCACGTGTCTTCTGCTATAGCCCCGGGCCGACCAATGCCTTGTGAGTGGATTTGGTAGAGGGAAACTGAAAGAAGCCTGTCGTATATATGTATATATATATAAGTGTGTGTGAATATGTTTGTGTGTCTGTGTTTGTTCCCCTAGCATTGCTTGACAACCGATGCTGCTGTGTTTACGTCCCCGTAACTTAGCGGTTCGGCAAAAGAGACCGATAGAATAAGTACTGGGCTTACAAAGAATAAGTCCCGGGGTCAATTTGCTCGACTAAAGGTGGTGCTCCAGCATGGCCGCAGTCAAATGACTGAAACAAGTAAAAAGAGTAAAAAGAGTAAAAAGTGTAAAAAAGAGTAAAAGAGGCCTCTGAGCAGGTATCGCCAAGATTTTAGCAAAATTTTGATTCATGTTCTAGTTGTATATGTGTCATGGTCAAGCAACGATCACACGCTACACACCTTCCTTCCAAGCACTGCTGTATACAGCGGAGGTGAACTAGAACGTTCAAACGTAATGCATATGCAAAGCAGAGTTTAAGGTCAATCTGTGCTAAACGGCTTCACTTTGCGTGTTTTAGCTTCGTTCCTAAGGCAAAAGTCCGGATACTTATTGATCACACCTTAGATATATGATATAAATGATATATAAATATATGCATATATACATACATATATGTACATATCTACATAGAAAATACATTATAGGCGCAGGACTGGCTGTGTGGTAAGTAGCTTGCTAACCAACCACATGGTTCCGGGTTCAGTCCCACTGCGTGGCATCTTGGGCAAGTGTCTTCTGCTATAGCCCCGGGCCGACCAATGCCTTGTGAGTGGATTTGGTAGACGGAAACTGAAAGAAGCCTGTCGTATATATGTATATATATATATGTGTGTGTGTATGTGTCTGTGTTTGTCCCTCTAGCATTGCTTGACAACCGATGATGGTGTGTTTACGTTCCCGTCACTTAGCGGTTCTGCAAAAGAGACCGATAGAATAAGTACTGGGCTTACAAAGAATAAGTCCCAGGGTCGATTTGCTCGACTAAAGGCGGTGCTCCAGCATGGCCGCAGTCAAATGACTGAAACAAGTAAAAGAGTAAAAGAGAGTAAAATGTATATATATACGTATATTTACATGAATATATGGGTACAGGACATGAAACAAACGTAGAACACAATGAGAAACGAAAACATAAAAACAAAAACATAGAAAACGAACTTTTCTTCGAACAACGAAAAAAAAAAAGAAGCAAACAGAGAAACGAGACAATCAACATAAAGCGCATTCCCCTTCATCAGTTGTCCCTATTTCATCTACTCCGCGTTTCTCTGTTTTTTCTTTGTTCGGAAAAAGTTCGTTTTTTATGTTTTTGTTTCTAATTGTGTTCAACGTTTTTTTTGATGTCCTGTACCCATATATGCATGTATATATACATACATACATACATACATACATACATACATACACATATATATATATATATATATATATATATATATATATATATATATATATATATATATATGTAGGTATGTACATATATGATCGAAGGCCACGCATCTTTTCCAAGTATATATATATATATATATATTATATATATATATATAATTGCAGCGACTAGGATGCATAGTTGCATACAGAGCAATGTCTAGTTGCCAGAGTAGAAACATATATTGGTCATTGCTATATAAGCTGAAGAAAAAAAATTTAACACAAAAGGTTTTGGATGTGAATAAACCGCTACAGTTCTTATCGTTTTCCATTTTATATATATATATATATATATATATATATATATATATATATAGTGTGTGTGTGTGTGTGTGTATGTATGTGTGTGTGTGTTTGTCTGTATAAGGCAATATAATCACTTCTCAAATTCCGAATTCCTATTGAAATTAGTACATG
This sequence comes from Octopus sinensis, assembly GCF_006345805.1. NCBI lineage: Eukaryota > Metazoa > Mollusca > Cephalopoda > Octopoda > Octopodidae > Octopus > Octopus sinensis. Next base: position 25,262,602 of record NC_043005.1, read on the forward strand.
CACAGTTCATGTTACTCAAATCAGCTTTTTGATTTGATTTCCACTTTATTTGGTTGTCGTCACTTCGTTTCTCCTTATAATGCTGACAACACTGACACGTCATCCATTTCATCCAGATCGCTTTACAGGTATGCAGCTGAAATGTTATGAATGATTCACCTGCTAAGGTTTTCAGCGTAAAATGATATTAGACACAATGTAAGAGAAATTGATCCTCAGTAGTTTGCTTCGGGAAATGTATGTTGAGCAGTAAAATTAAATAGGAGTAAGCTAATTGTTGGTTATCCTCGGATTGGTGACATGTCAACAAATTACGAAGTAAATTGTGCAGTCGTAGAAATAGACTCTTGAGAATCCAGTTGATCGTTTCCTCTCTCTCTCTCGTTGATATCTCAATATAATCGCCCATCAGGAATGTATTTTCTATGTTAATTCAGTTGATGTTTAAACTAAATGGCATGATGAAACTCAAACTACACGTACAACGAGAATTCAAAATAATCGCATAATCAAAATGATGTGTGCTGATGTCCGAATTGATGGAGTAGACCCGTGATCAAAATAATTCTAACCCTGGCCATCCCATTTTGTTTTTATTTCGGATATTCTGTATCTTGGACTACGACGTGTTGTTCTCTTTTGTAATTGGGCAGGGTGTGTTTTGAGAGTGATTAGATTCAGTTGCTGTTTCTAGCACGTCGAAGGAACACAACGAACTCCCTTTGTTGGTTCTAGTATATATAAATTGATGCATGAGAAATGTGATATTTCGCGAGTCAAATGTAAATACCAGCTTGGTGTCTGTCGCAAATAAGTCCACTAAAAACTGCAAACGAAGGGCTTCAAAGAAACAACCACACTGCATCGTCGGTTGCCCGAATTAACAAGGGACACGTTCGACTTTTAGGTAGAAGGGTCTGTTCGACAAATATATTGTTTTCTTCAGCAATATGCCTACAACTTGTTCCGGAAGGCGTGGGGTGGAATGACGAAGGGAGCGTGTCCCGAGATCCCTAAGTGGGTGCAGGGGAGGACAACCGTTAATGATTGGAATGTCAAGAATTTTACAAGTACAGAGCAAGAACTAGTGGAAGAGGCCAAACGCTACCGGCTAGATATAGTTGGTGTTTCGTCTTGGAGGTCCTCTGGCTTTGATACCGAAGATTTGGATGGAGGGTGAACTCCACTATTCAGGTGTGATACCACTGATGTTCGCAGAGGCCGGAATCGGGATACTCACAAGGCCCCGGATGTCAGATTATGTTATGGACTGAATCTTACTAGGTGGGAGAATTTGCTTCTTGAAGCTTACACGTAAAGAAAGCCCAATGTGGCTGTTCCATTCAAAAAAGCCAAACTAGCTATCTTCAATTTAGTTTTTGTGCCTATTCTCACTAATGGCCATGAATTCTGGGTAATAACCGAGAGAGTAGGATCGCGAATGCAAGCCGCGGAAATGGGTTTTCTCCGAGTAACGTTAGTCGATAGTGTGTGCATCTCGGAGAAGAAAAAGTCTCTCACGATCGATCCACTACTTCTCAGCATAGAGAGGTCAACAGCTCTGCTACTACAGACATGTGATTACCATATTACAGAAAATGAATGGAAGATAGATTCTCCAAGTTGAGCCAACAGACAAGAAACCTACGGGCAAAACTGCAGGATTACGTCTGAGAGTCTGTAGTCTCACTTGGAAATCCAGCCGGAAAACATAATAGTCGCCGCTTCTATTAGGACCCTTTGAAAGAGGTGCCTGAGAAGATTACACCCACCATCCTACAATGTATAGTTGGCGGAGAAGGTGGACAAGACGGAACCAATTAGGGATATGTCGTTCAGTGATCATTATATGGAGGCTTCAATAAGGCAACATATGTTCCAGCACTAACAGGTTACCTCACCTCCATTTTCTTCCATATGTGCCTTACGCATTGGTTCGTTGGACTTGATTTAAATATTATCCATTTAACCATTCGCCAGTTAAATTAAACAAAGGAAAAAATAGTTGCGTAATTCATTAAAGGGAAGAAGCTGGCGAAGGCTTAGATCAGTAACAATTAAATCATAGGAAAAGTCATTGTCAAGAACCATAAATTTAATTACTGATCGGAGAGAACAAGTTAACGTTTCCGACTCTTGTCCTTTGTCAGAAAGTAAGGAAAGAGATAAAGCTGTGATATCATGTTGGTTTTAGACAAATAAATGATAGCAACTCAAACAACGACACTATTTCCTTCTGCATCCTCAGTCTTCTTACAATAGATGGACTCTATATGAAGCATTATTCATTTCAGAAACATTGTTTGTTGACCGACAGAGACGTAGACTTCAATAAATATTACAAACACACTTTATTCTACTGTCCCTAAAAGTACGGAGTAGTGGTTAAAAGCAGGAAAATACGACGCACAAGTCTCTCAAAGTCTTCCCTTTGATAAAGATTCCAGGAAATGATGAAAGACATAAAGATGTTCTCCGGAAAATCAGTATAAATGGTGGATAAATGGTGTTTAAATAGTATTTGTTTACGAGAATTTCACCAATTTATATAATTAATAGAATCTAAAACTCAAAGCCTGCTATTTACAATTAATATTGAGAACTTTCGAAAATTTGCTTGGATAATAAAGTAATTCATTTTGTAAATTATTTTACATTTCACTCCGTCGGTTACGACGACGAGATTTCCAGATCATCTGATCATTGGAAGAGCCTGCTTGTGAAATTAACGTGCAAGTGGTTGAGAACTCCACAGACACGTGTACCCTTAACGTAGTTCTAGAGGAGATTCAGTGTGACGCAGAGTGTGACAGGGCTGGCCCTTGGAAATACAGGTACAATAGAAACAGGAAGAAAGAGTGAGAGTAAATTGTTGTTAAAGAGCACAGCAGAATTCGCAACCGCCTCCTGCCGGAGACTTGTGAACCTTTACGTGCTTTCGCCCATTAAAACTCACAAAACCGTGATCCTACGACCGCGTGTCCGCTGCCCTAACCACTGAGCCATTGCAGCTCCACTGTAGTTCATATATATTTATATTGTTACATGCTATAAATGAGTATATTTATGCGTGTGTATATACATACATACATACATACAAACATATATACATACATACATAGATACATACGTACAAACAAGCATATGTATATATATATATATATATATATATATATATATATATATATATATCTATATATATATATATGTATGTATGCTAGTATATATATACATAAATAACAATGCATATATGTATACACACACTGATACTCCCCCCAAATACATATAAACATATAGGTCAAGTTTGGAGAATTCTTGCCTCTTGAAATTATCTCCCTTACTCAAAAGGAGCTTTTAGCAACTACAATTTAGTAATAGTGATGCCCTCAAGAGGCAGAAATAACTTCAATGAATCAGGATTTGGTGTGGTATCTTATTTAACACACTGGTATTTTTCTGTGTTGTTTACATACATACCTGTCGCCACTCTGAATCATTTCTCTTAGTTTATTTTGATTAAGTTATGAAAATTATATCAGTCATAAATGTGTTCTGCTTAAAGATATATATATATATATATTATATATATATATATATATAGGCGTAGGAGTGGCTGTGTGGTAAGTAGCTTGCTAACCAACCACATGGTTCCGGGTTCAGTCCCACTGCGTGGCATCTTGGGCAAGTGTCTTCTGCTATAGCCCCGGGCCGACCAATGCCTTGTGAGTGGATTTGGTAGACGGAAACTGAAAGAAGCCTGTCGTATATATGTATATATATATAAGTGTGTGTGTATATGTTTGTGTGTCTGTGTTTGTCCCCCTAGCATTGCTTGACAACCGATGCTGGTGTGTTTACGTCCCCGTCACTTAGCGGTTCGGCAAAAGAGACCGATAGAATAAGTACTGGGTTTACAAAGAATAAGTCCCGGGGTCGATTTGCTCGACTAAAAGGTGGTGCTCCAGCATGGCCGCAGTCAAATGACTGAAACAAGTAAAAGAGTAAACGACTAAAGAGTATATATATATATATATATTATATTATATATATATATATATATAAACAACTTATAAACAAAGGCAAAAGGAAAAGATTCTAATGCCAAATATGCTGAAAATAGACAAAATGTCAATAACCATATAATTTATCAATATAAACACACGTTTCGAAGCAAGCCGCGGGAAATTTATAAAAAATTCTGTTATTATAGTATCGGTCCCAATTTCAGAGTTAATTCATAAGAATTTTCTCCTCGTCAGCGATAAATACGTAAGACATAAATGAAATACTTACACATAACCATGGAAGAAGCAAGCACTAAGACATGAGCAGACCTAAGTACCCCAAATATATCCAAAATAGATATTTTCCAGCACATCTCGAGAAACGTGTGATTCGAACTTAAAGCTCTAACAGAGTGAGAGAGTCCGGAAGTGAACACTATTAAATTTAATAGTAAATTTAATAGATGTAAATATATATATATATATATATATATATATATACATGTATAGATATAGAAAGAGCGTATCTTGTTGTTAAATGCTCGAAATACGAGAAAAAACAGCCACCAACTGATGAAGGGTCGTTCTTTATGTTGTTTCTTTTGTTTTCCATTTAGGTCTTTCGTTTTTCGAAAGAATAGTTCATGTTCCATGCACTCGCGCTCGTATTATTTGTTCTACGCGATTTATGACGTCCTGTGCCCACATATGCTTATATATATATATATATATGTATAGATGTATGTACATATACATATGTATATATACCTCCATCATATATATATACATTATTTATATTATATTATATTATATTATATATATGTATGTATATATGTATATGAATATATATATATATATGTATATATATCGTGGCTCCAGTAAATAGGTTACGGCAATTATCGTGCCGATGAGGCAGAATTACGCGTCCAGTATTGCTTCCTTATCCATAGAGAATAAGGCATTCCTTTTCATGAACGGCATGCCAGCTTGGGAGAAATACTTGATTTTTGAGATTATCAGCCTTCTTAATATAGAATTGTTCTCAATTGCCAATTAGTGATTGCAACACATTATCGGAAGGCAAACTTTTACTAACTCAAAAATTAGGTATGCGCTTGATACAATTATTCTGAGCTGCTTAACTATTTTCTGTAACCGTCATATATATCATTTGTGCAATTGTAGCTATTCTATATTATTGTTGCCCATTCATCGAGCATATTATAGTATTACGCCTTAGGGTAGGCGACCTGATTATTTTGTGTCGTGTGTATTATAAATACGTTCTCATATGTACATCAATATTATATCTATGTATATACCTACGTACGTATGCATGTATGTATGTATGTATGTATGTATGTATGTATGTATGTATGTATGTATCTATCTATCTATATTTATGTGTGTGTATGCATACATACACGGACAGATACATATATACATGTATACATTCATACTTTTATATAAACACACACACACACACACACACAGACACATATATATATACACACACACACATACATACATACATACATACACACACACATATATATCTTGCTATATTTTTACTTGTTTGAGTAATTTTGACTGCGGCCATGCAGGAGCACCACCTTTAGTCTAGCAAATCGACCACAGGATATATTCTTTGTAAGCCTGGTACTCATTCTATTGGTCTTGGTTGCCGAACCGCTAGGTTACGGGGGCGTATTACACACCAGCTTCGGTTGTCAAGCGATGTTGGCGGAGACGAACACAGGCACACAAACATACTCACACACACACAAACACACACACACACACACACACACACACACATATATATATACATATATACAACGGGATTCTTTCAGTTTCCATCTGTCATATCCACTCACAGGACTGAACCGGGAACCATGTGGTTGGGAAGTAAGTTACCACACAACCACTCCTGCCCCTATATATATATGCTGAGATTTCTTCGGTCACGAATGACCACGGGATTGCATCTAGAAAGTTACCGTCCGAGGCACAAGTCTGAGCAAGTTTGTTTATGGAAGACCAGCAGTCGCCCATGCATGCCAGCCTCCGTTCTCCACACCACCGATGTTATCCAAGGGAAAAGCAAAGGCCGATACAACTTGGCACCTGTAACGTCGCAATTCATTTCTACAGCTGAGTGAACTGGGGAAACGTGAAATAAAGTGTCTCGCTCAAGAACACACCACGCTGCCCAGTCCGGGATTCTAACTCAGAAACTCAAGGTTGTACGTTCGACCCTCTAACCACTGAGCCATGCACCTCCAATTATATATATATGCAAAGAAAGAATGGAGGTATAAATGAATGCAAGAAAGAATAAGATCAGTACTTATTACTCTACGACATATTTCCTTGATGATATTCTATCTTTTCCATTTATTTCTTATCCAGAATCAAAGCAAGTAAAGAGAAGAATATAATGATAATGCAAGCCTTCATATATTGCCCGCCATTATATTATTTATATTTTCTAGTTTTTAGTGTGTGTGTTTTTTTACTTAGAATTCAACGTTAATATGTCGGAATAATTTGATATTTTAATTGCCAGATTTACTGAGGATTATCATGCCAATTTTCTGTAATCTTTATACTATAACAGAGCAGATATAATATTTGGAAATAAAAAGTAAGCCACGCACACGCATATTTAATCAACTCCGCTCAAATACGGGCAAGTACACACGCATATTTGCACACATGAACACACATGTATGCATATATAATACAGACACGCACATTCTCATACATACATAATACATACATATATACATACATACATATACATACATACATATACATACATATATATGTGTGTCTGTGTTTGTACATCAAAATGTATATGTATAAATGTAAATATATATATATATATATGTATATATATTCTCATATATATATGTATGTATGTATGTATGTATGTATGTATGTATGTATGTATGTATGTATGTATGCATGCATGCCTGTAGGTATATATGTATGCATGTATGTGCCACGAGGAAATGTAATCAGATTATAAATTGCGCATATACCCGTGACTTCGTTTTCGAATGTTTCCTTTTTCGTCTGAATGTATTCGTAATTATTAATAAGGCAATTCCTTCTTAAGAGTCTTACAGAAGAATATCTTACGGGAAATAACACACAGAGCTGAAAAGAAAATTTTGTTCCGTTCGGTTTAATTAACTGAATCAATATAAACTTTAAATCGACATCTACGTATCATACTAAATATATATACACCATTGAAAAGCCTGGTGCTACGGAATTGTCTAAGGTAATATTTTAAATTCTCTTTATAGATTTCTGTTAAAAAAACATATTGCTACAACGCCACACGAAACGGACAAACGCATTTCGCCTTTCTTGAGTTTGGTTAAAGTCATTTTCTCGATTTATTATGATACATAAATGGTGATTTGTTTTAGATAATGATATATTGAATACCATAATCTAAGCTGTATTTGAATTATTTGGATTTGTATTATGTGAATTTTTTGGACAGGTATGGCTGGGTGCATGTTAGGCTATGTGGTAAAAATTTTGCTTCCCAGCCATGCGATTTCGGGTTCATCACAGCTGCGTGGTACCTTTGGCAAATGTCTTGTACTATAGTTTCGGGCCGGCCAGAACCTTGTGAGAGGATTTGGTAGACAGGAACTGAAACATATTATTTAATGAACACAGCATATAATTTTATGATCTACTAATGGTTTCATGTAATTAAAACGACACAGAGAGCGTTTTATAGCACGTCTGGTGCCTTCAGGTTATGCTCAGATGACATATGCAAGCAAGAACGGAGTGATAGAATAAGAAATAACAAGAGAAAAGTCAAGAAGGTAGATGTAGCAGGTGGAAGGGTGAGAACACTGGTATATAAAAGTCAAAAAGAAAAAAGTAAAAAAGAGGGAAAAAATTAGATTTAGCTACCCTTTGAAAATAAAGCCAAAATAACGCTGACCGGGTGGGGATCTAGACTCTGGGATGCAGTCGCGAAATCCGACGAGGGTAGTATTTTCCGATTACCAAAAATTCAGATCTGGAATTAAGCAGTGCGATGGTGTTCTTAAATCTGTATTTTACCTATGGCTCAGATGTTTAAACTATTTTCCAATTGATTGTATGTGGTTTGGTGTTAGTTTTCGAACCCTTACGTGGCTAGCCCCGTATGTGGATTGAATAAGTGCCTGGCTTTAACAAAAATAAATACTAGGACCGATTCGTTACACCAGTCCTTGCCGCCATTTATAGCTAAACAGGCTTGACTATTATCATTGAAATATATATTATACGATGCTAGTAAGGTGTTGCAAACTGCCAATCCCTTTGTTTTCATGCCATCAACTGCAGCTTTTACATCGAATCCGTCCATTAAATCTAAAAAAAGGGAAGAAATGAAAAAAAAAAAAATGTTTTAACCAAATCATTCCAAGATATTTCAATATTATTGCGATATGAAATACTTGAAAATTTCCAATAAACACGAATTGCAAGTTTTTGAATATGTTTTTTATTTCAATATTTCATTTATTGTTTCCCTTTGTCTTATTCTTTTAATCATTTTAATGTTGAAATTCACGTATTTGTTTCACCATTACAGAACAATTACAATCTCATTAACGTTACAATTTTTTTTGATAGTTTTTGTTGCTTATAATTTCACATAATTTTAATTTCCTGCTAATTTCTTTCTTTTGCCTAGCAACCCCTTCTTTAACCTTCTTTAGTCCATAGTAAATGAAGAAAACAATTATTTAACATTCCCTGCAAACCACACTCACACACACACACACACACACACACACACACACACACACACACATACACTTATTTAAATGTCTTGATAGTGGTGCAGACGTGACTGTGTCAATAAGTACACTTTCTACTGCGTGGTTTCGTTTCCCATCCTACCGTGCAACATCCTAGGGCGTGTATTCTATCACAGGCTCAGACAGAATAAAGCCTTGGTGTGGAAATTGGTAGAGTCAGTAGAATACAGGGCAAAATGCCTTGCGGTAATTGTTTCTGGTCGTTATATTCTGACCTCAAATCCTTTTGTCATTATCCTCAATCCCTGGACATTACATTCTCGAGTCCCACAACTCATAGAACTGGTTATTCGGCTTCCATTTCTCATAAGTGATCGATATTCCTCCTGTACGGGGGTGGGTGCTAATCCGTGGCAGGGTTACACAGTTACACTTGAGTGGACCGGAGCAATGTGAAATGAAGAGATGTGCCCAACAATACAATGCATCGCAAGGCTTGAAAATCGAAATCACGATCTTGCGATTGTGATTGTGAATGCGACATCCTAAACGAATCCAAGGGTCTATCGTCGTTCCGGAGTCGACAAAATGAAATGCTAGTCAAGTACTTGTGTCACAGGCCCCAACGATTTCCCTCCCACTAAAACCCTTTTCCTTAAACCTAAATTTTAAAACAAAATAACTACCTTTGTCATGAAATTCTTGACGCTGTCACTTGATCAATATTTGGCTTTTAAATTGACAAATAAAAACGGTGAAAATGTTTACTACTTCTGAAATCCTAATTAAATACAGAAAGCAAATTAAGGTAGTGACGCAATTATGACTTCGAGATTGATCAATCAACGACTAAATATTGATTTGAGCATCAACAATACATTGATTATCGGTTATATAAGTATAATTTATACACTTGATCTAAAGTAATAAATGATAGCTTTTACTTAAGATTCTCAGAGAAGGCTTTATAATTAATTTCCTTGTGGTAAAGATTTCCGGAAAATCGTTTTAAAGTGATACATAAGAATCAGTTTGTTAAATCATATTTGCGTTGTTGTTATTGTTGTTGTTATTGGATTTGATGCTGTTATTGCTGTTATTATGGCTTTCCATTTCTCCATTAATGCTGTTGAAACAATAAATAATTAAACGGAATCATTAGTCAGAAATAATACGAGATTGATTTTTATAGCTAAGTTCAATGAACTTGCAAAGTATGGATTTTTAAAACTACACTTTACGAAGCAGAACAAAGTTTCTGTAATATTTGAGCTTTCTGCATAAATATTACATATTTTTAAAGATGGATGCTTTAGATTTTCGTATTCCTTCCGGTTGTTATCACGCAACGCTTACTACATTTAATGATTTCATTTTCATATCCACGGTTATCTAATTTATCAATATATATTTGTTTGAGAAATATTTTGCATGAGTACGTGTGACTAAAAGCGTTTGTATATGTGCGCGCTTGTCTGTGTGTATACGCATAAAATATTTATGGTTTCCAGCTTTTATTTTTCGAATTTCTCACCGGTCTGTCCCTAGCCTAAAAACAAGGCTCCTTTATTGGAATTAAAATTACATCAACTGAATGTATGCATGTGCGTAGGAACGTATGGATTTTTATATGTATGTGCACGTTTATGCATACTAACTCGCACATAACGATATATACACGTGTATATATACACACATATTTATATATATATATATATATATATATATATATATATATATATATATATATGTATATATATAAACACACATACATGCACATGGCTTCTTTCGGTTTCCGTCTACTTAATCCACTCACAAGGCTTTGGTCGACCCGAGACAATAGTAGAAGACAGTCGCTCAAGGTGCCACGAAGAGTGGGACTGAACCCGAAGCCATGAGGCTGGGAAGCAAGTTTCTTACCACACAGACACGCCTGCGCCTACTAACACAGCCACACGCACACACACACATATGTATGTACATGTATATATATATATATACACACACACACACACACTCATAATACATACTTATATGTATATATATATATATATATATATATATATATATATATATATATATATATATATATATATATATATATAGTGTATGAACAACATGCGGGTGTATTAGTTTGTCGCTGGGGAAAGTGAGAAAGTCTTTTACGTTTCGAGCCTACGCTCTTCAGCAGAAAGGATTAGGAGATAATATACAGCGGGAGAATAAAAAAAAAATGTGGATTTAGCGATCAAGCATTTATACGTGCGGGTGTGTGCGTGCGTTCGTGTGTGTGTGTGTGTGCGTTGGATTTAGCCACGAAAAGGTGCAGGCAAGGGATCATTGCATATATGAATGTAACTACATGTGAAAAGTCTTACATGTTTTACATATTCTTGGAGAGTAACCATTATTGGCTTACAACAGAATTCTTTTGGTCAGATGTGCTACTCCTAGTTTCGTGTAGGACCCTGCTCCTCCAGGCTCGTGCTGATGTAGTCAGTCATATAATTAAGTGCTCTAACGTTTAGAGATTAAAATCTAACTCTATTGTTCGGAAGTACTAACCATATAATACTCAACATCTTTGCATTATTTCGATTTCGTTTAGTCCTACTTTTTAGTATTATATCAAATTATTCTGGACTACCTGTTGTGTTAATCGCTGGAGTAACACCTCTCTGGGATCGATCTCATCGACTTACCGTCTTCCCTAAAACTGCTGGTCTTGTACCAAAATTTGAAATCACTGGCATAAATTTAAGGCTCTTTGAGTTGGGTGTTCAAATCTCAACTCGTAGACTTTGCCATTCCGGCATTAGAATAATATTAAGTTAACCATACATGACCCTGACAAGCGATTATGACTTAGCAGTATGTACCATGTTTATGTTCGTTGATTTGAATGCCTTTGTTTTCAGCAGTACACACATACACACACTCTCAATCCTCTAACCCTTTCACAGAGGGAAATATGAAAATAAGGCATCCAGAAGGAGGGGTGGTGGCACCAATAACAGGCTGTTACTCATTCCGCGTACATTGCCTCACACGAGAGCAAAATAGCCTTTAAGTCTAGGAAACGGACCTATGAGCTTAAGATCGTGATTCCAGCATCCGAGCCACTGGTAGATTCAATCAACTAAATTCTCTTCCTAAAAGATTGAGGTAATATTAGGTTCTTGTTTGTGTGGCTGTGTTTTAAAAAAAATGGGCGTTTATATTCCTTATTAACAAGGGACACTTTTTCTGTCCGGCTATATGTCTGTCTGTCTTACAGTTTGTCAGTCTGTCTGCATCGTCTAAGGGACAACAGGAATAGAAGTCCAAGTTAAATAAATACTGAATTGAAATTTTCATTTCTTTGCTTGTTTCATAAATAGTGGTCACTGGTCAGCCTCGGGGAGCAGGAATAACACTTTCTTTTCTGAATTACCGCACAGAGACATTGAACTCAAAACCACATGGTAGCGAAACGGAGCTATACATGTATGCATATATGCATGTATGCATATATATATATATATCTCTCTCTCTATATATATATATAACATGTGACCTCGTGAGCACCGCCAGCAATTTTTTTTCCTCTGTCTTCCCTTCTTGGGATCTTTCCTTCTCCTTTGTTTCCGACGAAGAGCTCCGCTCGAAACTTTAGACCCTCCTTCTTCCCTTCTTTCCTGAGCGTCCAATAATACTTTATTTGTTCCACGTCCTCGCGTTGCTGTGTTTTTTTGTGTTTTCTTGTTTGGATTAACTATATATATATATATATATATATATATATATATATATATATATATATATATATATATATATGTATGTATGTGTGTATGTATGTATGTATATGTATATGTAAGTTTTAAAAAACACGCTCATATATGATATCATTTAAATGATCCAAAGAGGATAATGAACTTATCCTCTATTAAATTGTAAATATGTAATGTGATTGTTGAAGTTTTAAAATTTTCTATTTCTCTTATGGTCGCTATGTGAGAGTGAGCGCATGCATAAAAGCGCGCATGCATGTGGGTAGGACTGGCGTTGGTGAATGCATTCCATTGTTAACTTTAATTATTTCTTCTCTTTCTATTTTGTTTTCTGCGATATTCTTTCTGTTATATCAACTTTCTCTGCACGAAGACTACGCAACAGAATAGATCGTGTGACATTTGCTTTAAGCACTTAAACACAATTCAATTAGTATAACAGCAGGAGGCAGTGAAATGTAACAAATTACACATCCATTTTCTTCAATAGTTCTTATTCAAAAACAATGAAATCAACTGACTTAACTTCATTCCCATAGCAAGCGTGTTTACATACGTTTAGAAATGGCGTTCATTTTTGTTGTTTGCCAGTTATGTATTTTCGTTCGTTTTTATATTTTGTTGAATTGCGGATTTGCATTTTGATATAATTAATAAATATTATAGTATAATTACCACACACGGCTAACATTGTTAAATTTGTGAAGTCTATTTTTGATACATCCTCTTCGGTTTTATATAATATGATACTGTGTTGTGTCATATTTATAATAAAATAAATATTAGAGCTTATTGCTTGGTTTAACTGACGTCAATGTATGATGCTAATATAACAGTTGTTGTTGTTCCTGTTTAACCCCAGGCTAAGCCTGGTTTTACAAACCCGTGATCACAGGTATCCCAACCACGATCTTCTAATCCTCTCGTGCGTTAGGTAACTAAGGCTTCATTAGTGAATCGACATGGTCAACTGCTGGACATTACTGACTCGAGTCATAGGGAACATAGCACCAGTTGCCCCGTTTTTGTGGGAAAATAAGCTACCAAGATGGTGACATTTTCCCTTGAACAAGACTTAAGTCCATCGCAAGGTTCGTCATTTGCGGCTCGGCGGACAAAAGCAATTTGAAATGAAGTGCTTTGCTCAAGAACACAATGCATTTCTCGGTTCAAGAATCGAAATCATGATGATAAGATCGTGAATGCAACTTCGTAACCACTGGTCCACACCCAATAGTGATGTGCCTTCATTTTCAGTTAGACAAATTTGTAGATTTGGTAACTATTTCTACCATGTTATGCAACCACGCACCCACTCTCACACACACGCGCACACATATGGATTACTGGTCACTCGCTGATAAATTTGCCTCCTGCATATTGTTGCTGTTGTTGTTCATGTCGTCGTCACCGTCGTAGTCGTCGTCGTTGTTGTTGTTGTTGTTGTTGTTGTTGTTGTTCTTCTTCTTCTTCTTCTTCTTCTTCTTCTTCTTCTTCTTCTTCTTCTATTTCCGCCGAGGTCGACTTTGCCTTTCATCTCTTCGGGGTCGATAAAAAATGAAGTACTAGGGAAATGAAGTTCCAGTGAAAGACTGAGGTCCATGTAATCGACCGGTCCCCTCCCCACAAAATTCAGTCCTTTTGCCTTTAGTAGAAAAGATTAGTAGTAGTAGTAGTAGTAGTAGTATTGAGGTGGCGTGTAGTATTGAGCACGCCGGGCAAAGTGCTTAGCAATATTTCGTCCGTCTTTACGATCTGAGTTCAAAAATCCGTCTAGGTCGACTTAGCTGTCGTTAAAATAAGTACCATTTGAGCACTGGTGTTAGTGTAATCGACTTATACCCTCCTCACAAATTGCTGGCCTTGTGCGAAAATGATTACAGTTGTAGCTTTTATTTCTGCTATTATTTTGAAACTGTTGAAATGTTGAGATATATAAGCGTTGAGATATACTAGAGATGACAGAATCGTTAGCACGCCGGGCGAAATGCTTAGCGATATTTCGCCCGTCGTTACGTTCAGAGTTCAAATTCCTCCGCGGTCGACTTTACCTTTCATCCTTTCGGGGTCGATAAATTAAGTAACAGTTAAGCACTTGGATCGATGTAATCGACTAGGCCCCTCTTCATAAAGTTCAGGCCTTGTGTCTATAATAGAAAGGATAATTTTGAAACTATTGTTGTTGGCGGTACTGTAATTGTTAAGACTGTGTTTACTCTTCTTGTGCTTGATGCTGTTACTATTGAATTTGATATTGTTGTTTATTGTAGCAGTTAGTCTTATTATTATAACTATTGTTGGTGTGGCTACTAAAGTTGCAATTCTTGCCTTCGTTACTCTTCTTACGTCATAAAGAAAACGCTGCAGAACAAAATATACTCTCGTTGCAAAGTAATGTAACGATGCTGTTTTACGCATTACTATATGAAACTCACCGCACCATTTGCATATCTTCTGTTCATTAAATAGGCTCACACTTCAAAATATCCTACACCAGCTCCTGTTAACATTAAATATTATTTTTACTAATAATATCAATTTTTCAGTACAAATTAATTTTCTTGCGTGATGTGATTTGGTTGTAGGAATGTGAAATTTATGCAAAAGAAAAAATGATGAATTGTATAATGTATGCAAGATTTTCTGTTGTTAGATATGGCTCAAAATACGATATTGTTTTATAATTATGATACAAGGCCAGTAATTTCTGAGAATGGAATAAGTCGATTGCATCGATCCACGGTATTCAGCTGGTACTTATTTTCTCGATCCGAAACTATGGAAGGTAAAGTTGACGGCTGCGGAATTTGGACTTAGAACGTAATGACGGACGAAATGCCGCTAAGCTTTTTGCCCGGTATGCTAACGATTCTGCTAGTTTGTCTCCTTGTTAAGAAAATATGATATTAATATTTTATAGAAAACATGATTCTATTGGCCTTACTGCTGTTCCAGCAAAGGATATAAGACTTTGCAGTGCATCGTGAGTATTGTAAAAAATAATTTGTTCCTGTGTACTGCAGTACCGCTGCAATTAATCCCTTTTCGGAACACAAAGACTATAAGTATTGAAAGATACAAAAGTAATTTATTCTCAAACACATGATAATGCTAATAAAATAGCATGAACAGGATAAACTGTCTATATATTGCAGGAAAAAAAATCGTTACCGGCTAACTGTGATTACGCGTCAATTGCTTTACCTTTTAGCTAAATTACCCAGTAGCGAATTGTTCTAAAATTTTAGGATTTATAAATCTAGGTTTATAAGATGCTAATGTTAAATTCAACATACGATGAAAGTAAACAAACTTTGCTTTAGAAGCGTTGAGATGTATTGAAAGATACAGAAATAATTTATTCTCATACGCATAATAAACCATCCATATTTTGCAGAAAAAATCGTTACCGGCCAGCAATAAGACCGAACTCACATCGCTTTGTTTACTTTCAGTGTAAGTTGAATTTAACTGTAAGTATTATTTTATGAGAGATGTGGATGGAAATACATAGTTTGGTGGCTTTGTCCAAATCACCCTCCATCTCTTGTGGGGTGGCGTATATAGTTTACTTGAAGAAGTCAGCTGAGAATTGCTTGATTTCCCTATAATTAACTGGCTTGAAGTACCAGGATGTTTGAGGCTTAATGGGCGATGAGAGGAGAAAGTGAATGAACAATTGCAATGTTGCAGAGACAGTGATTCCTTGGTACTTTTTACCTGAATATTCAGGTAAAAAAATAAAATGCGAGATGAGTTATGAGTTAGAATGTCTATACAGAAGACTTGTGTAGAGCCAACTTGTAGATGTGGACAGTTTCGAAAACCAGACAATAACGTCTGAGAGGAACATGATGTTAGGATGCTGATGGATAAGGTGAAAGAGAGGAGATAGATAGATAGAAAGATAGAGAGAGGGAGCAGTGTATAATAGAATAAAAGTGCAAAGTAAAGGGAGAAAGAGACAACAAATGGAATAGAGACAAAATGCTAATGAGATTGACAGATTTATATATATAGAAAAGTCATATATATATATATATATAAAGAGAGAGAGAGAGAGAGAGAGAGAGTGACAGAGAGAAAGAGAAGGAGAAAGAGAGAGAGAAGGAAGTGTATAGGAGATAAGAAGTGCAAAGTAAAGGGGAGAGACAACAGAGTGAATAAATCTAGACAAAATGTTAATCATATATATATATATATATATATATATATACAGAGAGAGAGAGAAAGAGAGAGGGATAGATATATAGAGAGAGCGACAGAGAGAGAGAGGGAGTTTAGTATGTTTCGAGACATACGATAATAAGTAGTTGATGATTATCAGATTTAAAGTGTTTACTATTGTGGTGATGTTTCCAATAGTCTTTGAAAGTTTAAAAAGAAATGAATTGAAGAGTAGAAATGAACTCCTGTTGTGTGAATAGCTCTATATTATCGCCACTACAAACACTCTGACTTGGCTCGATATAAGAAATCGTTATATCAGCAAGTTTTACAATGGAAGAGAAGAATATAATTTCAAACATCTGCTTAGAGATACTGTAAATTAGAACGGTTCCATCGATGTCTGCCGATGTGTATTGAAAATTTTTTGTCTGCCAAGTTATATCAGAGGCTAAGTTTAGAAGCGTTTGTGTATTTTAAATGAATCTAGTATCATCGATTAAAATTGATTAGGAATCTGCAAGTTGCTTCGCTAAAATAATTAAGATTCATTCAAAAGATGGGAATTAAACATGAGTTCTTAATTAGAACCAAATCATTTTCCTTTTTTCTTTCTACGCAGCAAATTTTTGACGCCATATAAATTTCACAACGTTAATTCAAAATTGACATAATAAAGATCAAAGGATTGAAATATATAAGCTTTCCTTCACAAAAGCAAGTCTATTATTTCAAAATAAATACATCTGAAATTCTTAGATAATTATCTTTTATACAAAATATTTCATTATTCTTGCAGTATATTAAATCTTTGTATAAGTATATAAGTTCACAATGTATCATAATGTTAATATCTAAAAGCGAATATATGTATGTTAGAATATGTAGGTTGCTCTCACGTAAATAAAATTTTGTACAGTACACGTCGCCTTTTCCACGACAGGTTTGTATGTCATATGTTGTGTTTTGAAATTCGGTTTTTATAGATGCTGATGTAAACTCTCAGAATACTGCATCCCACCAATTAAACTTAAGCTTTGCAACAGATACTTTAAAACGTTTCCTTTTTAGAAAATCAATACATTTAGAATAATTATGTAAATTTGTATAGTATTTTGAGAATTTTTAGAAAATACAAATAATTGTAAAAGAAATATTCCATTGTAGGCTATATATTTTGTTTCCCTCAAGTAGGCCATGATTGAAAGATCAATTATCAAACTATTTGACCATAAAATATTATGTTAAGGAACAATGCATCTCATTACGTATATAAAGTATCCTTTAAAAGATGGCATGTGTAGTTTGGAGGATTGGCTTCCTCACAAATTTCTCTAGCCGTGATATATTATTAATTGTAGTGTTACCGATGTATTACTGGTATCTATTTATTGCCAGCTAGAAGTAAAATACTACAGCGCAATTCCCGAGAAGAGATTAATTATAGTAATTTAAACTATTGTTCACTTGTCCCAGTTGTCTAGATGGCGCTCCTTCAGTAATATAGCTACAGTGTGACCAGGCACATCGGTGCTGTGTTTTTTAGCCGATGTTTTGTAAAGGTTATTCCAAACGTAAATGAAACGACTTTCAGTCAAGTGACAATTGAAACCGTATTGACTGTACAATATCGTAAACTCTGCTAAATGTTTTTCACTGTTATAAATTGATTATTAATGACATTCATACAGGAATTACCTGATTATTCCAGTCTACTGCAATCGATTGATATGTCTACAGCATTTCAAGCATTTAATTTCTCGTGACTTCAAACAACAAGGAAACGTTTAGTAAAATTATTTCTGAGAAAAAACTGTTGGTTTTTGATTCTGGAATGCTTAATATAAAATCAAGTTCCGTACAGTAAAAGAAACATTTCTACCATCTTCAAAATTCAGCCATTTCTACAAGATTTTTAACAGTTCTTCATTTGTTATTTCTTTTGTTATTGTTGTCGTCGGTGGTGGTGGTGGTGGTGGTGGTGATGATGGTGTTATCAATCCTTCTCGAGTAGACACAGACCTACGGTCAATGGCAAGGCCATCTCGAACTATTTGACCGGTATCTTCAAATTCAAGACATGACTGCAGAGACATTTGGTGCTTATCTTTAGTAAATCGTACGACCGTGTAACGGGTTTGTTTTTGGTTCGTTTTGGTGTCTTTTGTGTGTATATTTTATATTTTGTAACTCACGTATGTTTGTTAATGATTCTATAATTGAATGGTATGAACATTCCAAACCTCAAGGCTTGGTACTTCTTTTGTTCGCCTAACTGAAGGCAGTCTCACATGTAATATCTGACTGCTTTGTTTTTATTGATCCGCTCAAGAGCGCACTGGATTTTTACGTGGCTGAATCAGTAACAGCACCTTAGAAAATAACTTGGAGCATTTAGTTATGTCCCTTCACTTTCTGAGTTCAAACTCCGCTTTAGTCGTAATTGCATGTTTTATCCTTCCCGAGTCGAATGAATATGTACACTCCTGTACTGATAACAGTTGTAATCTGGGATCGATCTTTTCTCATTTATTGAGAATTTTTGTCTAATTGTAAAATCCCTGGTGGGTGGTGTCATTGATAGCTATTACTTAAACAGTGGGCCCTGTCCCTCTGTATTCATGTAGATTTCGGAATTACCATGCTTATATTCTGATCTGTTATTTGGTTTCCAGACACCCACAACCGGGGAGAGAAAGTACTTCAGTTTTCGGTTATATTTTCAATGAATATGATCTCATATGTAGTGTGTCTGCATTTGCTGTTGTTTTATAGCAAACGGATTCGCTGAATATAACAAAAACATAAAAAGAGGAAACATTCTTTCATGTAAACACATTAAAACAGGTGAAGTGTTTCGCAACAATTCACAGCCTTTAAAGGATCCAATATATAATATGGCTGCTTAAGTAAAGTCAGTTGTTGATAATGCAAAATCGCTCCGACACATACATATCAACGTTGTTTCCTTTTTCATCACGTTTATGCATATACCTACGCATTCGTAGAAACATATTCACGCCTACAGAAAAGCAAAACTTAGAATAAACATGCTATAAACCAAAATATATACCAGCTGCACAAATATTTAAATATCACGAGAGGTATGCAATGAAGAGAAGAGACAAAGATAGTGAGTGAGAGACAAAGGAGGAAAAAGAGAGGGAATGAGGGGAGTGTAAACGAAAGAACATAAGGGAATAACGATAAAGAACTGGGGTAGATTCGATTAAGCTAGTATTTTATTGATTAAAGCTGACGACAAATATTTATTATTGGATTTTTCATTGCTCTGCAACTTGCAGTGAAATGAAATAGGTGCTGAGAGCTATTGGCCTGCATTATAATAGAATTAACTATTGCTGAAGGGTAAGCAATATTCTGCAACAAAATTAACGATGAGGAAAGAGCAGTGTAATTGAAACGTATCAGTTTACTATGAAAAATGGCGAGTTACTGTTGTGATTTCAGCAAGCATGCGCTAAGATACGATTTCAAATCTTTGATATGCAAATTCAAGAATAATTGTTTTATTTGTTAAATAAAGAAACTGTACCATTCTATATTTAAGAATTGATGAATTATGTACATTATTTAAATTATTTACATTATTTATATTGGACGGATATTTGTCCTCATCTTGTTTGTGGTTAACACAACGTTTCGGCTGATATACTCTCCAGCCTTCATCGGGTGTCTTGGGGGAAATTTCGAACCTGGGTTCTCATTCCTAAGGTATTTTTCGATGTTATTATTATTATTATTATTATTATTATTATTATTATTATTATTATTATTATTATTATTATTATTATTATTATTATAACATGGAAAATACCTTAGAAATGAGAACCCACGTTTGAAATTTCCCCCAAACACCCGATGAAGGCGGGAGGGTATATCAGCCGAAACGTTGTGTTAACAACAAAGAAGATCAGGAGAAATATCCGTCACATGTAAATAATGTAAAGAAACTGTATATCATATCATTTTATTGTTGTACGTTGAAATCCCGAAGAAATTGACCTTATTTCAAATTTAACAGATATTTTGTGAGAAAAACTCTTAAAAACGGCATGACTTTGTAGTTAAGAAGTTCGCTTCGCAATCACATGGTCTCAGGTTCGGCTCTACTGTGCAGCAACTTGGGTAGGTGCCTGCTACTAAAACCCCAAGCGACCAATGTCTTGTGAATCTGGTTGATGGAGACATGTGTGTGTGGATGCGTATGTATGTATGTATATATATATATATATATATATATATATATATATATATATATATATATATATATATGTATATGTATATGTATATGTATAATATAAATATAGATTAGTGGTACAAGGCACAAATATGTACTGGAAATAGCAGTTAATACATTTTTCAGGTTTCTTGCAGTCACACGTCTTTGCCAGTATATACGCAGTGAAGCTTTACTATTTCCAGTAAATATTGGTATCTTGTAGTACCACTAATCTATATTTATATTTATATTCATACTTCTACCTTTACGGTGCTATATTTTACTGGAAAGTAATACATTTATATTGCAAATTTATATATATATATATATATATTATATATATATATATATATATATATATATATATGTATATATATGTGTGTATATATATATATATTGGTACTTGCACATGGATAGGTTGCGTTCAATGAATAATGAATAATATAATATAATATAAAATTATATAATATGATATATATATATATTATATATATATATGTTATATGTTTTATATATATATATATTATATATATATATATATATATATATATATATTATATATATATATATATATATATACATGCATACATAGGTACAGGACGTCACTAGCAGTACAAATAACAGGAAATACGTAAACAGTCGAGGGAAACACGAGTGAAATACGTGAACAAAGAGTAAAAATGGAAAACAGGACTGGTAAACACAGAGAATGCTCGAAACGATAAGTAGATAAACAGCCGACAACTGATGAAGGGTCTTTTCGCTGCTTTTTACTTGTCCTGTTTTCTATCTTTTCACGTTGTTCACGTATTTCACTCGTTTTTCCCTCGTTTGCTTACGTATTTCATGTTATTTGCACAGCTGGAAACGTCCTGCATCCATATATATATATATATATATATATATATATAATAACAATAAGGGCTTAGCAACAAGTTGCTTGACCACATACCGAACACTTTAGAAATAGCAGCCAAAACACTACTATTTCCTTTTTCTACATAAATATGTCTCCACAGACAACAATATTTGTAACTCACACATGGCAAAGAAGAAGAAAAATAATGAAATCAAACAGTCTTCGATTAATTATGGACACATTTCTGGATTATAATCATAAGACTCAGTTCCTTTGTCAACATAATATTTCGATATTTTTAAATCTGAAAATGCTAGGAGAACTTACCCCTTATATTTTGTGACCAAGCGTCACCGGAACATATAAAAGCTAGTTAGCATATCCACATTTATATAGACGAGTGAGTTCATATTTCCCTCCAATTTTCTACCATGTGCGTCACATAATAGTACTGCCGCAAAAAGATTCCTAGTTATGTCGTCGGGGAGTAAAATAATCGTTACAGATATAGGGTGAAAAATTACTAATTTGATAAAATCAACAAATTTCACCTAGTAGTTTTTCTGTATGGAAAAGGACCATATTCGGTAAAAACTTATACAAAATGTTTTTTTTATATATAATTATAACAATAAGAGTTTAGCAACAAGTTGTTTAATATATATATATATATATATATAATTTATTATTATTATTATTATTATTATTATTATTATTATTATTATATTATTATTATTATTATTATTATTATTATTATTATCATTGCGTGTGTTTGCGTTGTCATTGTATTTGCCCTGTTTGTTTTTTACTTGTCCGTAACTCATCATTTCCGCAAATGGAACAGAAGTATATGTACGAGACTTAAACTAAGCTCTGGAGTGTTCGAGTAACCATTGAAAGCAGTGTTCCAGCATGGCCACAGCCGAATGACAGATACAATTAGAAAATAATGAAATAATAAACACAGCTTTTCCACATTTGGGAACGTGTTATTTCTGCCTATATCGATGTCTGTAGAATGTGATATTGTATTATACCTCAACTTTATACAATTTACAAACACGATAGAATAGTAATGGGATTACTAATTACAAACACAATTTCTTTTTTTATATATCCTTCTTTTCGACACATTCCTTAACAACCACAAAATCTTTCATTCAATAGTTCAGTGAGTATAGCTCTTAAGTTGTTCATCAAACTCATTTCTTCATAACATTACTTGTTCTTGTTAAGTGAATTGTTATATTTATTTCGCCGTTCACATTATAGAAAACTACGTGCCTTCCGAGCGTTGAAATTCTATAGGACCTTTGGATTGTCGTCTTTTAAGCTTTCAAGTACGAAATTCCAGTGAGTAGCATAGAACACTTTTCTTTGGAGAGTTTAAACGGAGTTGCTAGGTGTTTGTCGAATAGATTTGCTTCATTGTATCCAAGCCATATTTGACAGTTATAATTGAATATCTACATATGATAATAAGATATGTTATTTTACTATTCAGAAAGTATCTTACTAAGTTTGTCAACTACTCTACTGAAGTTATAAAGGCGGCGACGTGTCAGAGACCCCACCTCGTTGGACAAAATGTTTTGCAGCACTTTTTCCGGTTTTTAACATCTTGTGTTCATATGCTACCAAGATCCAATTTACCTTTCAGAAGTGACAAAATAAGTACCATCTGTGCATTGGGGTCGATGAAATTAACTTGACGCCTTCTCGAAATGACAGGACTTGGGCCAAAATTAGAGAGATATTACCGAAATTTTAGATACCTCTTAATGTTTCTAATGAGGACGTCCACCCTCTACATGGTAAATTTCACTTTTGTTGCTTAGTTTAGAATGTACATGCTTATCAAGGCAAAGAGTTATATTATATCTGCAGTAATCTCTCGCCATATCACGGTTCACCTACTGCGGTTCACATATCGCGGTTTATTATTTAAGCTTACGTCGATTCCTCCGTAGTATTGTTTTACATTTATAATAAAATACATATATACAAATTATATAAATAAAAAGAAACATACAGTACTCTTTCTACTATGCGGATTTTCACCTATCGCGGGAGGTTTTGGACCGTAACACCTGCGATAATCGATGGATTACTATATATAATTATACGTGGGTATTCACTTACCGCAAGGGTTCGGCAACTTTATGGCTGTCGCTGCAGTTTCGGCCTGGGTTAGCTTTAATCATGCAAACTCTATGATCACAGGCAACCCAACCATAGCCACCTCGATTTTTGTTTATCTTGGGCAGCATTGTTCAATATAACACTAATCTTTTAATGCAGTAATCTCTGATATGAGGGTATATAGATATTATACAAGCACAGATTCAGCGGCTGGAAGACCACAGAAGACGTTTATACAACACCTTGCAGAAGATGTTGGATGCCAAGCTGAAGATCTAAAAACACTAATGGAAGAACGTGAGGGATAGAGAGAAGTAGTCAAGCTGGCTCGGGCAATCAGCCTGATTGGATGACACCTCAATCAAAAGAAAAAATGGATATTATTGCTTGATGCAGTATCTCATCATGGCTGAAATTCCCTCCTTCACCGAATCTAGGTACAAGGATAGTATTAATCCTTTGAGTAGGGTTACCTATTTGCCAGCTTGTATTTTTTATCATTCACGTCACACCTATTACTTTTGGGAGATTGTTTCTGGTTTCAACCCCACCCAACCCACCTTCCATCTATCTCTAATTGACGATCATTACATTTGGATAATTTCTCCATTTCTTTAAGAAACGTATTATTATGTATTAGGATTGAGGCTTCGACATACAGGTACGTCTCTTCATGAGTACCCGGTGAAATGAGTTGCGGTATTTATCGAGTCACTTCAGGGACTGGGTTCAAATACCACCGCGATCAAATCTGCCTTTCATCCCTCGTGGATCGATAAAATAAAACACTCATTTAGTATCGATTAACCTCTTCGCTCAAAACTGATGGCATTGTTATAAAATTTGAGACCATTATAGCAGAATCGTTAGCGCATTGGACAAAATACTTAACGGAATTTTGTCCGACGTTACGTTCTGAGTTCAAATCCTGCAAAGGTCGACTTTGCTTTTCATCTTTCGGCTAGTTCCCTTCCCCCTAAATTCCAGGCATTGCGCCAATAGTTGATCGGATCATGATCGTGATCATGATCATGATCATTATTTTTGTTTGTTTTTCAACGACCGCGAACTTGTAGACTCGTTCTCATATCGTACAAAATGCCGAGCAATATTTCGTGCTAGGATCGATTTTATCGAACACTCGTACCTCTTGAAGACTGCTGGCTTTGTACCAAAATCTGAAACAGTCATTATTACCATAAATATATTACGTTCTAATTTAATTAGCATGCATGTTATATTGATGTCTGGTGACAAGAAATCTCTTCAAATCTCTAGAGTGTTTCTGCAGAATAGAGGACGTCACATAAGTAGCTGTTGAGAAGCGTCCTGTTTGCGCCAATTTTCAAAGAATCAATTGCCATATTTGTCTTCCTTAAGCTCTTCCTCTCTCTTTCTCTGGTTGTGTCCTAATAGCTCTCATTTTCCTCATTGCCTTCGCTATCCATTCATCTATCAACGAAACGTCTATGATTTTACAGACTAAAATTATATGTGGTCTTCTGGCTTCAGTAGCCTTATCAGTCTCTATGCCGGAGCCGTAAAATCCTGTAAATATTAAGTTCCGTCACGGTCTGTTTAAATATCACCGTGTTCGTTAATATAATTAACTACCTGGTATAAATTCCTTTCTATCAAAGCACAATGACTGGCATTTTACGGGCGGGGCTAGTCGGTTGCACTAACCCCAGAGTTCAGCTGGTTCTTATTTTATCAACCCCAAAAGGATGTAAGGCAAAATCGACTTCGGCGGAATTTGAACTCGGAACGCAAGAAAGGATGAAATACCGCTGAGAATTTAACCCGGCGTGCTAACGGTTCTGCCAGTTCTCCTCCTTTCCGTTTGATGTATTTTATGACTGTGAGAGACATGCATCAGTGCAAGAGAACAGACCTTTAATATAATTATTATAAACATCGTACAGTATACAGGGCATTTACATTATTATTATTATTATTATTATTATTATTATTATTATTATTATTATTATTATTATTATTATAGACGTTGCACAATATATAATATCGTGAGGTTATTGATTGAATATATTTTATCTACTAGGGGTTTGTACTGTTTGTCAAGTCACAACAAGGAACTCAGATAGACAGTACTTTACTCAATATGCGTGCAGTTCCAAGTAATGCCGACTTTTGCAAAGCATCTAGACTGCAGGTTATCTCTAAGATTTTCAGATGTTTTTTTTTTTCAGATTGGATGGTTTGAGCCCAATGCTCCGATGACAGTAGGGATAAGCTTTATGTTCGTCCCCCGTAGCTGCCGCAACTTAGCGATCTCAATTCTCAGGTTTCCATGTTTATTAACTTTTCCTCTTTCTTTTATGATGATATGTTGATCTCATGGCATTGCTACGTCGATTATTAGACACTCTTGTTTGTCCCTCCTAAAGATTACTATATCCGACTTCGGTGCTCTAACACTTTGTCTTCTGGAAATTTAAGTCCCAGAGGATTTTTCTCTTCCACTTTTCGTCCATTACCTTTTTCGGTGTATATTGGTACCATGCACCCGTAACCTCATATCCATAATTACGGAATATTAGCCAGTGGACATTTTGGGTTACTTTATCGTGTCTACGCTTGTACTTTTTCAGCGCAAGACTTTCACAAGCACTAACATGTGATTCAC
>NC_043005.1:25294220-25310259 GCF_006345805.1 Octopus sinensis
TAATAAGATAAAAAATTGAATGAAAATTGGATGAAAATTGTGACCCCCATCTGTGATAAAAAGGAGGTTGATGTTGTAGACTGGAAGCAATAATGGAAAATTAGATACGCTAAGATATTCTTGAGCTCCCCACAGACTGTCTCATTTAGAGAAGACTTATGGATTTCATAGCATACAGCTTTTTTTCTTCAAAGCTCAGACACATATGATGTTACAGAAGTATGTTTCGTACATTTACATGCTACATGGGATCGAATCCGAATTTTTAATTGCCCTTTATCCTGCAGTGAAAAACACATTTAATTTTCTAGAAGGTGCAGGAAAATCCAGAGTACTGTCGATTAGCTGCATCAAATTGAATATCACATTAAAATGCTACAATAACAATAACAATAGCAGCATTCTATAATTTCCAGGAATATTGACATATTTCTTAAATTCATAGTTTTTCTGCATTTTGTTCCATCTTATTTGTTGTAATGTGAACAAATACTGCAATCTCTTGTAAATACTACAGTATAAAAACTCCAAATTCCTAGCCGTTGTTGCAATCCACGTTATCAAAATACGCTCAACACTACCATTTCTCGTTAATGTTACAGTCAACAAGGCCAAATTGCCAAGCATGGTCGATAGTGCCTAATTACTAACCATGAATCAACACTGCCAAATGGCTAACCATGTGTCAATAGTGCCGAATTTCTAGCACGAGTCAACACAGCCAAATTACTAACCATGAGATGATAGTGCCAAATTGCTAACCATGAGTCAACAATATCAATTGGTACCTTGGGCATGTGCTTTCTACTATAGCCTCGGGCCGACCAAAACCTTGTGAGTGGATTTGGTAGACGGAAACTGAAAGAAACCCGTCGTATATATATATATATATGTGTGTGTGTGTGTACGTTTGTATGTGTGTGTGTGTGTGTGTACGTTTGTATGTCTGTGTTTGTCCCCAACATCACTTGACAACCGACGTCAGTGTGCTTATGTGACCGTAACTTAGTGGTTCAGCAAAAGAGACTCGTGGAATAAGTACTACTCTTACAAAGAATAAGTCCTAGTGTCGATTTGTTCGACGGAAGATGATTCTCCAGCATGGCCGCAGTCAAATAACTGGAACCAATAAAAAATAAAGGAATAAAAGTACTGTCTTTACTTCGCGGATTTTCCCCTATCGCAGGGGGTGGGGTTGAGGGGTTGGAACGTAACACCCGCGATAGTTGAGGTATTGCAGTATTTAGTACTGGCATATTTCATCATACATGTTCCTCTCATGCAAAATCCCCTTTACGAAATTTAGTATGGTCTGCTTTGTATTACCGTTCATTTTTATTGCGTGAAATATATTTGCATATATTTCACTATTAACGCCTTCTTTACACCTTTCTAAATCTCTCCATAGGAGAATTTTAGTTAGTTTTTGATACATTTTATCGAAACACTTCACGTAAAACAAGTTATATATAAACATTAACATATCTCTAATCTAAAGAATATTCAGAGAATTACCCACCTTTAATACACGCTAAATATTGTGGAGAACACTATATTCCCTGCCAACATCAACAACGATATACAAAGATAGTTAACCAGCTACATGTCTTTTTCTGTTATAACTAATTTCTGAAATTTATTTCTGAATATTTTATACTATACAAATTATATATAAATTTTATACAATATATTATTTATAATCCGCTTATATGACCATTGTCATGATAATTAAACGTTCATCAATATTTAATGTAATTAGTTTTGCTTAAAGTTTCCACAAATTCAATCTTAAAAGTAACAAACGTAAAATGTTTTCTTCTTAGGTTTAGTCATTTTCTACAGTAATTTTTACTCATTAAGCATATAATATTTGTCATTATAATTCGCGTTTTTTTTTTCTAAAATAAACAAACAAACGAAAAAACGAAAGAAGCATATCCAAGAAAACCAGCTTGCATCATATGTTCATTCTATTATTTTGGGTTATTTTAAGTCTACTGCCAAGTATTGGTTCAGACCCTGTAGTACTCCAGAAAACGAATCATAAAAATTTGTGTTACAAGCTACAGGAGACAAGAATTTTCTAATGTTAAGATGAATATTAATAATGCTTACTTCATATAAAGTAACATTAGTCATGAAGAATATTAAATGACAAAAGGTGACCATACACATGAGCAAATACTCTTTAAGTTCTACACCAGTGGTTCCCAACCATTTCACTAACAAGGACCCCTTTTATTTAAATGAGTTTTCCCACGGTCCCCTTTTAATATGCTTATCATTATGTATATGTATATGAAATTTTGAATTTAGTTCACAGACCCCCAGTAGTACCCTTGCGGACTACAGGTTGGAAAATACTGCTCTACACTATTCTGACGTTAATTTATTAGTATGACTAACAGAAAAACTGCCCTCCGGGCTGTTTTCTGCTGGGCACTTTATTACATTTTCACATTTGATTACCAATTCTAATAACTTTAATGATTTTTTACGTCTAATTATTTCTTTGTATAATAGTGCTCACTTGTGTAGTAACTATTGCTGTCATTATTTTATAACAGTCATAATCTCTCTTTCTTTTAAACAAACATCAAGGTAGTCCATCTACGGGGAGGGGAGCAGTTTGTCTAGTTTTACGTTCCCCTCAAAGCAACATACAGATTTCAATTCAGCAGCCCATCTGTAAGCTTTGTAGTGTGTGTGTGAGAGAGAGGGGGGAGAGAGAACATTGCAGACAATGAATGAAATAAACATGAAATGAAATAATCATATAAATAAAAGGGCATTACTGCAGATGTATACGCCCCAGATTTTGTTACCTCATAACAACCAGGAAAATCGATACCTTTTTTTACAAAATTCTCTATATAGATATTTATGAGTAAAACCTTTTTCCGAGGGGCTGCAGAGAGGAGTTTCAGAAAATTCACGCGATCCGAATTTTTTCCCTCATAACTTTCAGGGAAATGGCTATCTTTTAATGGAAGTTTATACAAATCACTTTCAATCGGCATAGATTATGATTATAAAGAAATTTGTGGGGAAAATCTTTTCCGGGCGTGGGAGTGGGAAGATGAGTTTTGGATCAAGAAGACGAAATAAGTTAGAACTACTCTATTTTGAGAGGGGTTTTCCACATTATTTGTAACCGACAGCCTTAAAATTGATAGGGTATGGGTGGGCATCTTTGTGCAAAGGAAGTTTTGAAACATTTTTTATCAACGCCATCCTTCTTCATTCCTCTCTAGACATATTTTGGCCAATGATTTTTTGCATTTCAAAACCATTGGAGGAGCCTTTTCGGTTAAAGAAAAGAAAATTCAGTATTTTCAGAGGGAAAAGTGATTGATTTGAGATTTAGCTGTTGCTTCTAGCACATCCAAAGACAAACTTCTTCGTTTCTTTATTGCTCTTGCATGTTTTGATGTTTTTCAATATACTCCCCCCTAAATATATTTATATGCTATAGAAAAGAAAATTTGAGAAATTATAAAGTTTTTGAAATCCCACTCCCTACCCCCGATTGTTTCTGCTTAGAAATTAAAATTCATTTTAATAGCATACTGTTATGTTAGAAAATATTTTTTCTTACACACACACACACGCCTTCGCTTGTTTGAGTTAAGGGTAAAAATTTAGATTTCAATTTTTTTTTGTTGCTTATATTCCACCAAAGGTCCATACATGTGTTACTTCGGCATCATATTCCATAAAATGTGTTTAATGAGATAAAAATATTGAAAAAAAGCGGAGGTTGGTTGCGTTTGTGCTAGAAATAACAGTGAAACCTCCCTCAAATTGTACACTTTTTCTTCTGAAAATATGTACATTTTTTTTATTTTACCGAAAAGGCTCCTCCCATGGTTTTTAAGTTTAAAAAAGATAACCAAAATCGGTCCGGATAATTATTATTGTAAGGTTTTTAGCTTTCCAAACACCATAATAATAAAATAACTTCTTATTTTTTTTACACAAATAAATTCTGTGTATTAAAAGATTTTCATTCAATAAATAATGTTTTTACATTGCGTATATATTAAAAGAATAAACTGTGGGTTTTCCAAACAGCGAATTAAAACTTGAAACGAAAACACTGAATTAGAGAGTGAGAGATTTTGCAAATGAAAACGGTCTACTCTGTAATGAACACAACGAATATTTAAATTTGTGAAAAATTGGAGTTCAGAAATCGAAATTATATGAAATTTCTTGGAACTTGAATTTATAAGGAATATTCAAAACGGCCAATAAATGCTTTCTTTTAGTACTTTTAGTAACTATTACTTACCTAATTAATAAGCAGCTTTCTCCATTATCATTCAACTACTGTAGTAGTTGAATAATATTCTTAAGTCCGCAATTTACTCACACGCAGAATTTTCAGAGCTTGTCGTTAATTCAGTTCTTAACCAAATTGGAAACTGATAACATTTTTGAAGAGGGCTGGTCCGTAGCCACGTTTTGGCATAAAAAATTGAGATTTGATCCCATAGAAAAAAGTTTACATCATCAAAGTTTGTAGCAACGACGTAGGAGAGTAAGTAACGCCATCAATCAAGTTTAGATCTAAATAACTTTTTTTATTGTAAAAGCAAAATATAGTTATCTTAGCTTCAATGATAGAAGAAAGCATGAAGAATATTAATGTGTTGGTCCCATGCATGAAAAATTTGTATCAAATAAGTTGTGACGTAACATATCATGACATTTCTACCGATACCACGAGAGGAGTTGTTGACCTCAAGATTAGAATTCAAAACTCTGAGGTCATTTGCTAGAAAGTTCCATTTAAGAGAATCATGAATTCGGTCACCACATTACCTAACCTTCACAACCCTTGTGTCCATGGCCAAAATTATATTGAGATGATAGGTGGTCTGTCCGATAAAAGAGAGATTCCAGTGCTTTAGTGAGTTACAGACCGGCTTGAACTTTTCTTGTAGATCCTTGACAGCCGCTTCCCTTGAAATCTTCCCAAGCAGCAAACGCTATGGCGTTCAGAGTTTGTCTGCCGGTAATCCAGTCATAAGCAGACGACTGCGTGGTTATATAACAGCGTAGGTGAAAGGTCAGCATATTTTATATGATCTGAGAGCAAAACAAAAGGATTTTATTTTTCTAATTCATAAAAAATAATCGTTAATCTCCAATATTTTCTCTATTTGGAATACAATTCCTCATGCATATTTGACACAAAGCACATCTTATCATTTAGGAGATTATGTCCCTTAAACCGCAATTTTAAATGAACTCTATAGAATCTTTCTTCGATTTCATTCCTAATAGTTCACTCACCAAACTGTCATATAGAACATATAAATACCATTTATTCAATACAATATTCTCTTATATGCTTGTATTTTTATGTTAACCACTCAAACGACCCACTCTCCTATACATTCCCCTCATTGGAGCACACACTGTATTTACTCGAGCACAATGCAATGTCGAATACAATGTGATCCCATATACTTCTATCTAAAAATCAGCAATATATTTTATTCAGATATCTCTTTCTTACTGACTCGAGTATTATGCTACCTCTAATATTTTGAAGCTGACGCTTTGAATTAAATATTTCGCATTATAAACATATAAATACAGCGTCTGTTTACACCTTTTCATGTATTTTCCCTTTAATACTGTGAAATAGTTGATAAAAAGTAACTTCTTATTCAAGAGATTTAATTATAATCTATCTCTGTCTGTCTGTCTATCTATCTATCAATTTATCTATCTATCTGTTTCATTATAATAAATATATGATTATATAGGTAAATGTATACAGCATCGTACACACACACACACACGTATGTGAGAGTGAGTGTGTTTGTATATATAAATTCAAACAAATAAATACATCGGTGCGTGAATGTGTGTGTGTGTGTGTGTATGTATCACACGTTATCATCAAAATAGATAAGAAGACAAAATCGCCTGAAACGAAATATTGATCTCCAGAATAAACGAGCTAAAAAGACTAAATAAAATAATACCGAAAACCTTACAGAAGAGACTCTACTGTAAAAAAAAAATGCGTGTGGATTTGTATAAACAACACATTGTTGTTGTTGTTGTTGTTGTTCTTGTTTTTGTTGTTATTAGTTTTCTTCTTCTTCTTCTTCTTCTTATTATTATTATTATTCTTATTAATATTATTATCATTATTATTATTGTTGTTGTTGTTGTTGTTATTATTATTGTTGTTAATATTATTGTTATTGTTACTACTACTACTACTACTACTATGATTATTATTATTATTATTATTATTATTATTATTATTATTATTATTATTATTGCTGTTGGTATTAGTATAGCTTATACTTATATTTTAAATTTTGCTTTGCTCGTTACTTCGTCTTCATTATTAATGGTACAGTTGTTTTTTGTAGGCAATTTTCTATATTTACTTTAGATGGTTCAAATATATAAACAGACCAAAACTCAAAGTTACAAATACTATAAAATAATCAAATATTCTATGTATGTGTATATATATATATATATATATATATATATATATGTAGGTCCCGGGTTGATTCGGGGTTAACCACAGTAAATAAGGTACTCAATACATAGTAGAGTAAAATTAATTTAATTATATAGAAGGAGCTTCTACAGGACTAGAACTGTTTCATTCAAGAGAAATCTTCAGGAAGCTAGTTAACAGGATTGTATTGGCATTTATACATTTAGGCAGGTTTAAAGGAGTGTTGGTGGGGGACTTTTTGGGGGTAGGCATAGCGCAAAATATCATACTTGGGGGAGTATGATATTTATTTATTCTTCATCTAATTTAACACTGACTCCTTGACCACTCCCCCAAGTATGATATTTTGCGCTATGCCTACCCCCAAAAAGTCCCCCACCAACACCCCTTTAAACCTGCCTAAATGTATAAATGCCAATACAATTCTTGTTAACTAGCTTCCTGAAGATTCTCTTGAATGAAACAGTTCTAGTCCTGTAGAAGCTCCTTCTATATATAATATATATATATATTATATATATTATATATATATATATATATATATGCTGAGCATGCGAAATAGAGAGGACATTTTTTTGCTTCTATTTTCTTCTCTTTATCAGATGTGGTAGTCCTAGAAAATGTACTGCAAAATTATTATGGAAAAGAACTCCTGTCGAGTTTAAATGGTTTATGTGACTCACTTCAAACGCAGGAATTTTCAATGGGCGAAATATAATACACAAAGGCTCACACGCGTGCATACATATTTAAAAGTGTATGAACAAAAGAGAAAGCACGCGATACATAGGGTAGGGTTTAAACATGTATTGCATTGCATGTATGTATGTGTGTATGTATATTATAGATATCAATCTGTCTGTTTCTCACTCTGCATTTGTGTGTATATATGTGTGTGCATATGCATGTGTATGTGTATGTATACGGCTGTGTGGTAAGAAGTTTCGTTTCAATCCACATGGTTCTAAGTGCAATATCACTGTGTGGAATTTTCGGCAACTGCCTTCTCTAGCCCTGGACCGAACAACCCCTTGCAAGTGGAGCTGGTAGAAGGAAACATGAAGAAGCCCGTCGTTCATATATATATATATATATATATATATATGTAAATGTGATCTGATCGGCAAGTATCCGGACTGTTGCCATAGTAGCGAAGTCATAGCATGCAGAGTGAAGCTGCTTGACATAAATTGCTCTTCAGATCTGCAGTGCATGCACACTAAGTTTTAACGTTCTAGCTCACTTCTGCTGTTTATAGCAGTGCTTGGAAGTAAGGTTTGCAGGGTGTGATTGTCGTATTGACCATGAGAGAGATAGCTGAGCAAAGAATCTTGGCGGTACCTGCTCAGACGCCTACACAAAGTTTTCAAAACGTTTTCATCATTCTCGACAAAATCAAGGAGATCTGGTGCAACTGAGAACCCAAGTGATAATGGACTGAACTGAACCGTAACTAATCTGCACATCCTCTGATAACTCACGGATTGTGTATTCAACGATTTCCCCTCACAGCTGCACGCACGACAGTGTTGTTTGTTTTTAAGTTCTGCTGATTGCAAGCCTCCCAGAGCGTTCACCTATATTGACATTCTTGCGGCCAACTTAGAATCGTCTGAACCAGTTTTGTGAGGTTCATACACTCCTCTCCGTACACTTTCTGCAACTTTGTGTAGGCTTCTGAGCAGGTATGACCATGACAACTTTCTATGTCATGGTCAATGCAAATATCAGACGTTACTCATCTTCCTTCGAAGCATTGCTGTACGCGACAAAGAGGGCTAGAACGGTAAAACTTATTGCGCATGCACAGGAGAGTTGAAGGTCAATTTTATCAAGTGGCCTCACCCTGCTTGCTTTAGCTTCGTTATTATGGCAACGGTCCAGATACTTATTGTGTGTATGTGTGTGTGTGTGTGTGTGCGTGTGTGTGCGTGTGTGTGTGTGTATTTGCAGGGCGAACGGTTTTGTTATATGGTGGCGTATTTTAAAATCCTGCAACTAATGATAATGGTATGTTTATATAAGCTTAAAGCTTATGACGATCACCGTGCAATCACTACGGAAAATATTCTAATAACGAGGCATATAAGCCGACGACAGAAAAAGAAGGCTTTCCTATATATATATATATATATATATATATATATATATAGTAAACTATGGTTGCAGAACAAACAAATAAAAGGTCATCCACGTAACATATCACATCTCGAACATTTGATCACATAATGCTTTTCTTACACATAGAATATAGATGCCTATAATCACAGAAGATGGAACATAATTCATTAATACAGGCATATAAGAGAAACGTGTGAGTACAGTCTATCGCGATTAAAATTTAATACTTTAGCGACTAAAAAAATATATCTTAACATTATAACATCTAGAATAATACATATATAAAAATATAAAGAAATATATAAATATATAAATATATAAAAATACGTATATAAAGAAAACATATAAATATATAATATATAAGGTAAGATAAAAGTTCACCATTTAGAATTTTTTTCGATTATATATTGCATGGTTACTTATTATAAGTAACCATGAAATATTGCATCAGGTTTGGTTAAAGAAATTTCGCCCTGGTATGTGAAGTGTTTTTTTTTTTTATTTTTCCCCTGATGAAGGAGTAATTATCGTGATGCACCTTCGTCCATTAAATACGGTAGTGAATTCCTGAAATGGCCATAGGTAATGTAAATATGGTTTCTCCTTTTTTGCTTGGACACTGGCTTTTCATAATAAGTTTTTCCTTATCTTAAAAAGTAATTTTTAATCGAAAGAATTTACTAAAGGATGAACTTTTATCTTACCTTATATATTATATATTTATATGTTTACTATATATACGTATTTTTATATATTATATATTATATATTTATATGTTTACTATATATACGTATTTTTATATATTTATATATTTATATATTTATATATTTATATATTTCTTTATATTTTTATATATTTATTATTCTAGATGTTATAATGTTAAGATATATTTTTTTAGTCGCTAAAGTATTAATTTTTAATCGCGATAGACTGTAGTCACACGTTTCTCTTATTTGCTTGTATTAATGAATTATGTTTCATCTTCTGTGATTTTATGCATCTATATTCTATGTGTAAGAAAAGCATTATGTGATCAAATGTTTGAGATGTGATATGTTACGTAGATGACCTTTTATTTGTTTGTTCTGCAACCATAGTTTACTATATTTGTTCTCATTTACTTGATCACTTCTATAGCCGTCCTATTAACAGTTATATATATATATATATTATATATATATATATATAAACAGTTTATATTATATATAGATATATATATATATATATATATATATATATATCTATATTAACAGTTATATATATATATATATATATATATATTATAGGATATATATATATTATTATATATATATCACATATACACATTATTCTCTATACACATGTGTGAGTGTGTATACAACATATACCCTTGTCAATCTTGAAAGATTTGGAAAGATTACATTGCGATCGAAGGAGAAGTTACGACGTTTGTATATTTGTTTGTTTCTGAGCACGGTTCGCTTATCTATACTGGAACACACACATTCCCTTATTAAGTTGTAGCTTACTTTTTTTCTATCATTTGCGATCCAGCAACAGTTTTTACATATCTACAGTAATTTGCGTGTCGTTTTAAAATTTGTATTATCTTGTCTTAAGGGAGGGAAATCCAAATGCATTTATATAACGTTACTTTTGCAGCAAAGCTTCTAATCTAATTTAAGGATATTGAAGCTGTACCACACACACACACGCATACACATACCCACACACACACACACACACAGGTATATATATATATATATATATATATATATATATATATATACGTTAGCCCCTGCTCGCTTATCCAGTGGGGTGGCGTCATTCGAAGGCTAAAACAATGCGAACGCATTGTGACTAGCGATGTGTAACTACATTTGATGGACTGGTCGGTCACGTGATCACGTGATATATATATACATACATATATAAAACATATATATATGTATGCATATATATATACAGCGAGAGAGAGAGAGAGAGAGAGAGAGAGAAACAGATGCAGAGAATAAGAGATAGATAGATAAATTGATAGATAGATAGATATAGATAGATAGATAGATAGATAGATAGATAGATAGATAGATAGATAGATAGATAGATAGATAGATAGATAGATAGATATATAGATAGGTAGATAAATTGATAGATAGATATCTGTGAGTGTCCATAGCTTCTTATTGACCTGCAAAGCGAATGGAACTATCCAATCTGGCTGAGAATCAGCAACTGTTAACCAAAGCTGTTGCATAAATGTCACATCTCATTCAAATGCAGTGTACAATCCTGACATTTGGCATTGTCTAAGGATACATCGTTTTAGATCATCATTGAAAAGACTACCTTGTTGCCATAATTGTTTGACGTAGTTCTTTCAAGTGGTGAAAATGAATATACTTGCTCATGATCAATGGAGTGGTTGACAAAGATTTCGGGAGACAAACTCAGCCGTTGGTTGAACAGTTGAAAGAATTATTATTGCATTTAATGTTTCCCTTCCCAACGACTCACTTAAATTTCGCTATAATCCTTTTCAAAGTGTACAGGCGCTTACTCTCAGTATGATATCCCATGAAACATATCGCTTTTGAGAATCCCAGTGGATAAGTGAACCATTACCTAAAGAATGCCTTTTCCCATATTTTCCGAAGCCAAATCTTTTTTTTTCTTTTTTTGTTTAATGAGCAGGTTTTCTTTTTTCTCTCAATTCAACGAACTATTGTGCGAAATATCGACCATTATTCATTTCTTAATTCCCCTTTACAGCCTTAAACTCATACCAGATACTACTTTGTTATGTCTTTTAACATTTTCGTTGTATTCTGATTTGAGATTTTAAGAACTAAATATAGAATAAATCCACATACGCTCTATACATATATAACTTATATATATATATATATATATATATAGAGGCGCAGGAGTAGCTGTGTGGTAAGTAGCTTGGCATCTGCGTGGCATCTTGGGCAAGTGTCTTCTGCTATAGCCCCGGGTCTTCTGCTATAGCACCAATGCCCTGTGAGTGGATTTGGTAGACGGAAACTGAAAGAAGCCTGTCGTATATTATGTATATATATATATATATATATATATGTATGAGTGTATGTGTTTGTGTGTGTGTGTGTGTTTGACCCCCTAGCAGTGCTTGACAACCGATGCTAGTGTTGTTAACTCCCCGTCACTTACGGTTCGGCAAAAGACCGATAGAATAAGTACGGGCTTACAAAGAATAAGTCCTGGGTCGATTTGCCCGACTAAAAGGCGGTGCTCCAGATGGCCGC
This sequence comes from Octopus sinensis, assembly GCF_006345805.1. NCBI lineage: Eukaryota > Metazoa > Mollusca > Cephalopoda > Octopoda > Octopodidae > Octopus > Octopus sinensis. The sequence continues at coordinate 25,306,104 of NC_043005.1, forward strand.
AGTCAAATGACTGAAACAAGTAAAAGAGAATATATATATATATATATATATATATATATATTTGTGTAATGCGTGTTTGCCAAGTTTGTACCAATATATAAATATGTATGTATGTATGTATGTATGTATGTATGTATGTATGTATGTGTGAGTATATGTATATATATATATGTGTGTGTGTGTGTGTACATATATATATGTATGTGTATATATAATATATATAAATGTGTGTGTGTGTATATATATATGTAGGTATGTATATATGTATATTCATGTATGCATTATTTGTACACATCTGTTTCCACAACAATACATATATATATTTATATTAAAAATATGTCTATATATAGACGTCATATACGCACACCCCTAGACACACACGCACACACATATACATCATATACTTATGGTTAAAATAAATATGTACATATATCTATCAATATGCATATATATATATATATATATATATATATATATATATTAGTAAAGAAGATTAGAAGAAAAGATTGCCTGAAACGAAATATTGATCTACTGAACAAACGAGAAAGTATACACATAATACAAAGGAATCTCTTCTATAAATTTTATTTTGCATCTGGATATGTATAAATAACATATTATCACTATAATGTTATTTTTTTATAAAACTTCTAACTCGTTATTTCGTCTTCACTGATTGTAGTACTTCTGTCTTTCTCCAATTTTCGTTTCTTTAAGTGGTAAAGTTCAAATATATAGGCCAATCCTATACTTCGCGAAATTGATAAAAAAATGTAATTTTCTATTTACGTATATTTGTGTTGTGCTGAGTAAACAAAAGGGGGAAAAAGTCGTTTTAAAGTTTATATTTCGTCTCTTAATCAGCTGGTATCTATGTTTAGATGTGTTCGTGCGCTGATTAAATTTTTTAGGGGTAATAGACTGCAAAAATATTAGTAGGATAAAAAAATTACTATGAATTTTGATTAGATTTCATATAAATGTGTGTTAAGCTACGAAAGCGAATATACTAGCAATCAAGAAAGAATCTGCAATGTAGGACACTGCTAAACTAAACATTATAACGCTAGACGTCGAACAAAAAAACGGGAAATGTCTTTCAACTATGCCATCCACATGAAAGGTTTTAGCCTATCTCGTACGGTATCTTCTGTATTCACTTACCTGGGTGCTCACACACACACACACACACACACATACACACACACACACTAATGCTGATGGTATGTCGCTTTAATATTAAAATGTTTAGATCAGTTGAATTAGAGAAAATAATAAAAACAATATGTGCGACAATAAATATGTTTGAGGATGGAATATCGGAAGAGGCTATATTCAAAGCCGTTTCTGCCACACCTAATAATATAATTATAAATTCATGATAATCCGAAAGCTAATCTCTTTTAAATGTGTGAAAATATGCCAAGGATTATCAGATCGGTCTTACGTAAATCTTGTCATTTTCATAACCACATTCGTAAAACGTGTGCTACAAATCTAAACATCAACTTTTGAGACAGAAATATATAATATCTTGTAGAATTCAAAAAGGATCATGTGCAAACGTCTCTAAAACGGATATAGGGCAGACTCGTTCCACTCTAGGAAAGACTGGAACAATTCTATGGAATTCAGTGATAACTGGCACTAAATAGACTCCGCGCAAACGTTATAAGTCCTTATGTTGCAACGTCAAGACAAATGGCTGAATAGGTTTACGTACAAAAATCATCGATCAGTCTCGACCTCGAAAATTAAGGAGTCCTTATAATACACTCCTAAACAGTTTTACACAAATGGTTATATTTCAGTAAACACGTCCCAGCACGCACACATGTTCATGTACGCAAGCATGCAAGAATATATACATATTCTTAATTTTTTTTTTATTTGCCCGTAAGACACACACACATTTATATGTCTATATATTCCTGCAATTATACTTGCAGAGCTATTTCCTATGTGTTTGTGTATTTGAGATATTTGTTTCTCGTATTTAGTACCTTCATAACATTTGTGCCGTGAAAGACAGCGTAAATTTAAAGAATTAAATTTTAAGCAGATTAAGTTTGTAAGTACATAATACTACATACACATACATACATACATTCATATAAATATATATTATATATATATATATATATAATTATATATATATATATATATAATATACACACATACGTGTGTGTGTCTGCAGAAAGTGTAAGTATGCTTTTAAGCAGAGACATATGAATTCACTTTATCAAATAATTATTTGTAATAATACTCCCTTTAAAAATTATATTTTCAATTTTGCTATCTCTTTTCAGACTAAGATTTTATGTTACAGGCAGTTTCGTTTTGGTAGTATAGAATTGATACAGGTTTTTATTCATATTTTTATTAGTTGAATTTACAAAATTACTGTGATTTCGAGTGTGCTAATATACCACTTAGTAATTGTACAATTAATGTTTTTTATTGCTACAGTTTATTTTGAAAGATTTTATAAAAATGTTTCTTGTTCTGCAGTGTGTATGAAATTTTATTGTACAAGCATTACGTGAGTAATAGAAGAATGCATTGAGATGGTAATCACTACTCACGTGTACGCACGCACACACGCACACACCAACCACACACACAGACATATATATGTGTGTGTACACACACACATATATATATAGATATACATATACATATATATATACATATATATATATATACACATATATATATGTATATATGTATACATACGCATGTATATATATTACATATACATATATATGTATGTAAAAATATGTATCTTTTGGTTTGTATTGGTTAGTTTTCTATGTATTTGACTTTGTATGTAAACGTTTACATACATACACACATACATGCATATACGCATACGTACATATGTGTGTGAGTGTGTGTATGTATGTATATATATATATACATATATATGTATGTATGTAAAAATATGTATCTTTTGGTTTGTATTGGTTAGTTTTCTATGTATTTGACTTTGTATGTAAACGTTTACATACATACACACATACATGCATATACGCATACGTACATATGTGTGTGAGTGTGTGTATGTATGTATATATATATATATATATATACACACGCACACACATCCCCACAGAGAGAGAGACACACGCACACGCATACACACACCCTTACACGCGCGCACATCCCCACACGCACTCCCACCCCAGACAGATACATGCACACACACACGCATACATACACGCACGCACACACACACACATATATATCTATACATATAATTAATCGAAAAACACAGAGGAAAAACCTACGTATACATAAATTCATATAATAATGCCTGAACAGATAGCCGAAATCGGAAGCCTCACCTACTTGGGACGCCTTCACGAAGTAAGTCTATATACTCTGAGACGATTTAAGCCTCCACAATTTATATAAATCTCTTGGCTGATAATGCTACATGGAAGACTTTCTAGGTCGAGATAAAATCTACTGCCCCAGTGGTGTCGTTAGGAAATATTAAACAAAATACAGAGAGATCGACGAAACAGTTGACGAAACTTGTGGATTTATGTCGAGTAGCAATTGTCAGGTCCTGGATGGATCTCACTATAAGTCGAGTCCTTCCTAAGTATCAAACAGCGCCTTTCTTAGGTGAAAGATGTCTGTACCCTCCGCGAGGTTATCATCAGTTTCGTTAATACTTGAAGAAAATAAACATAGAGGGTTAAGCGCTACCTTTCATTAAATTTTCTGAATGGTTTGCGACACTAACGAATATACCCTTGTCGAATGGACTTATTCTGAATATTCGGCTGTAGGCAGTAAAAACCACAGATGCAAGGAGATACTGTCCTCCAGAAGCCAAGCTAATTCGGGGTGTGATAACCCATAAGGAGCTGGGGCCTTATTGGCACTATTATATATTATATCATAGCATCTATTTTCTGAATTCAATACAAAGTTCCTACTGTTTGCAATTTGTATTTTTAGCGCCCTCCCATGTACCACCCTTGTGCCAATAATAGAAATAATAATAATAATAATGTTATTATTATTGCCTCGTATTCAACACGCCTTTAGAATTTCTGTCATTAATTTTATTTTTACTTTCAATTATATGAAATAAAAAAAATGTATTCATAATTTTATAAAGTTCTGCATTATGTAAAAACAA
>NC_043005.1:25310359-25315359 GCF_006345805.1 Octopus sinensis
AAAAAGCTCCACGAGGCACCGACAGGGGGTGGTTGCGACCCTGTTGTACTCTTTCGCCACAACTTTCTCTCACTCTCTCTTCCTATTTCTTGAGTAACGCTGCAATGGACTGGCGTCCCGTCCAGCTGGGGGAAACACATACGACACAGAAACCGGGAAACCGGGCCCATGAGCCTGGCTAGGCTTGAAAGGGGTGAAGAAGAAGAAGAAGAAGAAGAAGAAGAAGAAGAAGAAGAAGTAGTAGTAGTAGTAGTAGTAGTAGTAGTAGTAGTAGTAAGGTGGTGAGCTGGCAGAATCGTTAGCACGCCAGGCGAAAGGTTTAGCGGTATTTTGTCTGCCGCTATGTTCTGAGTTCAAATTCCGTCGAGGTCGACTTTGCCTTTCATCCTTTCAGGGTCGATTAAATAAGTACCAGTTACGCACTTGGGTCGATATAATCGACTTAATCTGTTTTTCTGTCCTTGTTTGTTCCCTCTGCGTTTATCCCCTTGTGGGTAGTAAAGAAATAGGTATTTCGTCACAGGAAGAAAGGCAGTGCCGATGAGTACTGTCGATTCTTCTGTGACAGATAAAAGAAAGGAAGGTAAATATGCTCGGTCAAGAAACTTGTTCTGAATGATTGCCTCATACAGAGTGGATTTTGTTTCTACTTTAGCTAATATTTATCAAAGCAAATTTTTATTCACAATTTTATAAATTTTTATATTTTGTGAAAACCATTTCCTTATTCGCTTTCCTTATCTTTAAACTTCGTTCTTTAGAGATTACTTGCAAACTGTGATCTCTTCTGCTTGAGAAGATTGGCGCAGCAATTTGATAATTTGCTGCATTCCGTTAAATAAGGTATCACGTATCATGATAGCAATATTTCAAAATAACAGGCTCTGCTGTAGGCATCTAAAAGGCATGTGGTGCGTTAAGCAAAGTGTCATCTTAATTCTAATACACAGAGTATAGATAAAGCAAAACTGACGAGGTTGCGAATGTGATAATATGATTATTATGAATTCACTAGAAACAAATGAGTTTGAAGCTTATTATTTAAATTTCATTACAGAGATTTAAGGGAAAGGAATTTTAGGACTTGACTTGATAAAAGTTTAATATAAAACCTTACCAAAGGCAATTTTAAATTATTGGTGAACATCCCGCTGACTGTATAGTTAAAGAAATGTAGATAGTTACTTTACTTGTTGTCGACAAAGGACAATGGCTATGCTGGGGAAACAGTGTTTATGTACGTTTAAATATATAAATACTTGTTTCCTTTTTTTTTCTATAGCTCCTCACTTATTTTTTATAGAAAAGACGACCATGTCCATGCAAAAAATATGCGGTAGCAAGTTTGGTAGAAATTTCAGGGAGAAATATAACATCTAGCAATATCTAACTCAGTTACAGAAAATATCATTTACAGTTCAATGAAACACTAACATTTAACCATCAGTTCAAATATTTCATGTTATGTTTTTTCTATTTTTTTTCATCGGTGCATTACAGAGCTTTCACATCTGAAATTCTCAATGTAGAATTCACCAAGGGAAGGTTTGTCAGAAGAAAGTGATTCAACCGCATGGGTTAAAAAGCCAGAAGACGTCTGTCCAGAACCTATTGTAAAGAAACCATAGCAAGAGTCATCCCAGGGTTGAATCGGAACAGCCAAGAAAAGAGATAGGCGTGAAGAAATCAAAGATTAAGTGGCCGAAGGCAAATGATGCAAACTAGCGATAAGAAATTCAACGACGAAGTAGCAAGAAGGATAACCAAATTCAAAGGGGACAGCGAACAAAAGCTCAAGAATTTGGCTAATTGGAATGTTGCTAGAGCTGACAGTACCATGGGAAGAGAACATCGCTAATGCAGAGCAACGGAAAGAGAAGCGACATAAGAGACTAATGGAAGAGTGCGGAGAACAGGGATGGACGTCGAGTATTACCACCTGGTAGTGGGGTCTAGAGGCTTCATTGAAAGGAAAATGGCGACGTTATTTAAAAAATAAGGTTTGTATTTTCGAGCTCAAAGCAGAGAAACGTAATAAGGAGGATACAGGAGACAGACGACAAAGCCAGCTTCTGCATATGGCAGAAACGAGAAGAGACAAAATGGGTTGAAAGCCATAACATGCCGACTGGGAAATAGCATCGCTAGGTGAGGCTGGCTGGCACTAAAGCAGCATTGATGATTGGCAGGTGGGCCAAGGTCTCGGTCTCGTCCATAGTGCGCCCTCCTCCTGGTTCGAAGGCTTATAGTACTAAACAGCTAGTCAGCTCTGGCTACGGGAACTGAAATTAACATGACACTATTATAAGGCAAGTTTAGAAAGGGCGCAGGCCGAAACTACGCGTCCTTCTCCTTCATTGATCAGTTGAAGCTTAGATAGTGTCACGTGACAGTTAGCTGGCGCTGGCCGCTGGATCCAACCGGCGAGTATTTAAAGGGAAATTTGGCAAGATGGTCAGTCACCCACTGACATTCGTTGATGCTGCATCGAAGAAACCAAAGAACAAAATAAAAAAGGAGGAAGAAGAAATGCACTCAACACCGGAGATGAAAACACCACCGAAACGACGGAGTTAGGCGCTATGTTTAAAACAGTAAAGGAGTAGGAGCTGAAACCGGACGTGGTTCCACCTGATGGTGCCTTTATTCACTGGATCTTAAAAAGGAGATGTTGAGGTAGCAAACCACGAAACGTGGTTAGAATTCCTCAGATGATATTGAAAGGTCTACGGAACACTAATATTGTAAACCAATTGTGAATAAAAATCATTAAGAATTTCGAATATAAAATTGAGATATATTAGGTACTTCAGAAACACAAATCTAAATGAGAAAAAAACTGCACAGAATCACCCCAGGTTCTTTGCCAATTTAGGTTTATTAAGTACCTAATTAAACTCAATTCAAAGTTTATTATTGAAAGTCGCAACAGTTTTGCTTTATCATAAGCTACCAGCTTAAACATTATTTAGACTATAACGAACTATAATAATACTTTGGCATTAATACAATATTTATTAATTAAATATATCAATATTTTGCCATTAGTAAGGGCTGTGCATAGGCGGACACGATAGCAAGGTAAATACTTTTAGGTATTTAGTTGCATATCGTTACGTGCTGTGTTCAAACGACGCCAAAATCGACTTTGATTTTCATCCATTGGTCTGGTGTCTCTAAAATAACGAACAGTCAACGACCTGGTAAAATTAGAAAATTACAATTTTAAAATCTCACGACGAGAGATAGTCAGCAACAGTACTTTGGAATACAGATTGCTTGCCAACATAACATGGCAGTCCTGGTTTTGGACGAATGTTGCTGCAATTTAGTCCCAGGAGACATCGTCTCCAGCTGGCTATACGACATGATTTGTTCCCTTGTTCGAAAATATAAGGATACAAATCGTGTCGTATAGCCAGCTGGAGACGATGTCTCCTTGGGTTAAATTGCAGCAACATTCGTCCTAAACCAGGACTACCATGTTATGCTGGCAAACAGTCTTTACAACTGGTAAGATTACTTGAACATGTATTTCCCTAACTTTGAAATAGTGCACATATACCACAAATCAATAATTATATATTAATTAACGGTATCAAAATTTAAACATTAGCATATCGAAGTAGGTAGTTAAAAAATCAATTTCTATACACAAATTAGAATCCTTATCGATCGTCTTGTCAAACCAACAAAGAACACAACAAAGTAGGATGGTTATCAACACTTCGAAAAACAGAATCCAATATTTCAGCCAATCAGATACTGTTAATTTGACAAGATTGTCAACTCTCGCACATACCGCAGTGATCCACTTAACTGAGTTTTGGTGTTTATAGATGCTGACAGAAATTCCGAGATTTCTACGAACGGGTTCATCAGTTTCACGTTGAAATTTTTTATGTGCTGCTGATAAACATTTTAATAGAAAATGCATTTTAGCAGGTAAATTGTAGCCATAATTGCTCTTTCCTAGCGTGGGATCATAAATGATATTTGAGCCCTGAAAGCCGTTTGAAGAGCGTATCATATATATTGCAGAGATGTTGCATTTCAGAATTGACTCCATCTTCCGCTTGTTTATTATGAATGTTCAAGTGCCATTTCGATCCTCCACGCGGCTTGCAAGTTTTGATAAATATGGTATTGAAACAGGTAATCCGGAATAAAACTCCAATGGTACATGCGTGCCTTATCCGCATGGGCACGCTGGTGCGATCTCAAACCAGCATGAAGAATACATACTTTTGTACCTATGGAACATTTAAAGAAAGAATGAGTAACTATTGATAGTAATCTCATTTTTACGAATTGGTCTTTTCGTTTCAGCCTGCTTAACTCGGTCAAGAAGAAAACAATTACCGCCGCTCCAAACCGTACATCTCCATTCTTCTGTATCTGCGAAAGTGATTCAAAAATTTTAACATAATTTAAGACATTTCAAATTTGGTTTAAAAAAATCTTTGTATCTTTCCGTCAGTTTACGATTTTTCTTCTCTTTCCCGGCATAAGTTCACCAAAAAGCATTTTCTTGGAGATGCGATCATCATCTATTCTGCTGAGATGGCTTGTCCGTTCTAGCTGAATACTAATAAGCATGGCGTGGATTGGCATGATCCTAGCTTCAGCAAGGATCTCAGTAACAAGAATGAGTGAGAACCAGCTTATTCTGAATATGTGGCGGAGAGAATTCTCGTGAAATTGTTCCGAAACTTTTATATTACGTGTGTACATTGTCCAACCTGATGTGGCGTGTGACTAAACTTAAGATTCAAAGCTGCCTTCGCTGCCTTTCTAAATAGGAGATGTGATTTCAGCATTTAGGTTTCCATCAACACATACCATGCTTATGCTTCCCAGGTATTCAACAGAAGTCGTTACTTTAAGTACGGTGTCGTTAACCAGTTTCTGGGGTGCTTTGAAATGTTGTCCAGGAGCAAGGTGATGCACTACGACATTTTCGGCTTTCTGTTCAAATTGATTGCACATGAAGAATCAAA
>NC_043005.1:25320359-25347859 GCF_006345805.1 Octopus sinensis
CATATATATATATATATATTATATATATATATACATGCATACACACACACACACATATATATATATATGTGTGTGTATGTGTATGTGCATATGTGTGTGTGTAACACAATCAAACACTCACACCTACCCCTGGTCTAAGCCATTATAGTCCTACACCTGCAGAACTCTGCTCACATACGTATACCACAAAAAGCACTATCCGCTCCCTCATGTCGCTCACTCTTAACACCGATACACACGTCTATTTGCACGTATACACAATACCACTCACTTTTTAATTCTTCTCATAGAACGTAGTTCCATTATCGCTTTAAATCTTTCACCCGTTTTTTCACTCATAGACCTTTTCTCTCCCTCACACTCTTTATCATTTCTCTTTGCTCTGATGAAGGGTGCGTCAAGACACCTTACCTTCTCATTGTTAAGTTAATACAGAGTGCGTTAAAGCGTGTCCTCCTCTATCGTTTTTTCCTTCATTTATTGTCCATTGCATTTACAATACTATATAAATATATATATATATATATATATATATATATATGTGTGTGTATTTACAATGCTATATATATATATATATGTATATATATATATTCTTTTTTATTCTTTTATTTGTGTCAGTCATTTTTACTGCAGCTATGCTGGAGCACCGCCTTTAGTCGAACAAATCGACTCCAATACTTATTTTATCGGTCTCTTTTGCCGAGCCACTAAATGAAGGGGACGTAAGCACACCAGCATCGGTTGTCAATCGATAGTGGGGGGACAAACACAAGCACACACTCTCTTTCTCTCTCTCTCTCACACGCACACACACACACACACACACACACATATATATATATATATATATATATATATACGACGGGCTTCTTTCAGTTTCCGTGTACCAAATCCACTCACAAGGCTTTGGTCGGCCCGAGTCTATAGGGGAAGACACATGCCCAAGGTGCCACGCAGTGGGACAGAACCCGGAGTCATGTGGTTTGGAAGCCAGCTCCTTACCATACAGCCACTTCTGGTGAGGTATAATTTTAAAGAAGGCTGTTGTGAAAGGGCAGAACAATGCGTCAGTGTACGAGGTAAACTACAAAATGAATGTGTGCGTGTGTATGTGTGTGTGTGTGACTGTGTATGTGTATGTGTGTGTGTATGTGTATGTATATATCTGTCATTCAGGTCTAGGAAGCCAGTTTATAATTTACATATCTCGGTTAAAATACGTTTGGAGAATACCTTGTCAAACATTAGATTGTAGAGAGCCTGTCTGTCGACCAAAGAAAAGGATGGCAGAAATTCAAATAAATATTGTTACGGACTGGGCCTAAAAATATTGGCTGCCAGGAGACTAAGGGGGCATACCCGCAACTAATAGGCGGGGGTCCACTCGTAACTACAATGCTGTCATTCAATTTTTTGTCCTTTTTTTTTTAATGTATTCTTTTTAACTTTCTACAAACACAGCCAAGCTGAAATAATTAATGCATTCTTCCAGAAGTGAAGAATTTTTTCTTAAACTTGAGGGGATGGGCCCCTTAGATATTAACATAGGACCCCAAATATGGATTCTAATGGCACAGGGGCCCACTTGCCATCATGGCCAGTCCGCCACTATAGACATAAACAAGCGTCTGGAACGATGCCTTTGGTCACTTATGTGGTTTTGCAATAAAATAAAACTACGCAGACACGACACACAACGGAAACTGAAAGAAGCCCCTCGTATATATTTATATCTCACTAAATTTCTTTTTTCTTTATCTCTCTTTCTCTTTCTGTCTCTCTCTGCCTCTCTGTCTGTTGTATATGTGTAGATAGGAATATAGTTTCCGTAATGATGTTGAAAGGCATATGATCACACATACATGGTGTGGGAAGATAGGTGTGTTAGCCGCCCGTTCGTGTGTATTTGTGTGTGTGTGTGTGAGAGAGAGTGTTTGTGCGAGTGCGTACGTGCGTGTGTGTGTGTATGTGTGTGTGTATACAAAATTCATTTACTTATTTATCAGTAACCTCGTGCCAAAGTTACGAATCATTATTCGCACGAAAATAAAATACAAAAATAAAAAAGATAAAGAAAACGATAAACCAAAATTATTACAACATTAAAAATATAAACAACCCCCTCCAACCCAGACACACACCAGAAAAAAAAACGATAAGCAGAATTATGACAACGAACAAAGGTGGTTATAGAAGCTATCAAAATGAAAACGAGCAGCTGAAACAAGTTTATAAAATTATGATATAAATATACGCTACCGCTAAAAACAAGCCAAAGAATACGAGAACAGGCATATAAAGACAGAAAACTATACACAATATAATTTACACAATATAGTCTTGTATAGCATCTAGTGGTGCAATCACTCATATTCTGTGCTTGATAAAACACTTGGAACCAAACCAAATATTGTGTATTCTGACTGATAGCTATTATATTCATTCATTTATTTATTCCTTTGTTTTATATTATTTATATTATTTTTGGATTTTTAAAAACATTTTTGCTGTTTTCTCTCTATTTTATTTCTTGGTTTCTTTTCTTTTGTTTATAGTGTTCTATAGTGTATGGTTCTGTAGAGAAACAAAAAAAAAACAAAAAAAAAAACATATTGATATCAAATACTTGTTTGTGACGATTCCTAACCAACCGAAAGACATGGACATATTTTCAAACGAACTAAACTGACGGATATCTTCAAATTATAGATGTATCACTTAAAACTAAAACCACTTCAATAACATTTCAACAGTTTACACAATTTTCATGAAATTCTTTTTGTTGTTGTTGTTATGCAGAAAAGTGCAGAGGAAGGTAGGATATTTAGAAGAACATCAGATGAAATGGCTTGTGGTTATTTTGTGATGTAACATTTACATTTTGAATGGAAATTCCGCCGGGGATGATTTTGGCTTTCACAATTCCAAGATCGATGAAATAAGAACCAGCCAAGTACTGTAGAGGAATGGGGGCGGGAAATTTTATCGATTAGATCTCTTTTCCCAAACGTTAAGACTTTTGACTATATCAGATAACAATATTGTTATAATGCGAAATGGCATAATGCATAGCATGTTCGTTTAGAGTGGCGGCGCTATGAATGCAGAAGTGCATACAATAATTGTGTGTAGTCGAGGAGCGAGCGGTACGGACAAAAGATAGCCGGTTTATGGGAAGATGTGTAACGACGGCAAAGGTGGAAGGTTCTACTTCCTGACTTTTCTCGAATTTGGGATGGACGGTGGGAAGATTCTTGAAATGTATCCATTTCTTACTAAAACGTACTCATACCTAGTGTCTCATTTTAAGTAGGGAGCTATTCGTTGGGCTTCTCTCCTATCCCAAAATATGGTGGAGATATCATACCTATGTATGCTATCAATATATGTATGTATGTATATATATATATATATATATATATATATATATATATATATATATAATATATATATATATATATATATATGTATGTATGTACATATATATATACATATGCATACATACATCAATATATGTATGTACATATATATATATAGCATGATGTTGCTACACTGTTGCTGCTGCTCTGGTATCACGCAGAGAAGAAACCCTCATGAGCTGCTTTGAGCAAGCATCTAGAGACTTTGGTGGCTTAGTTATCAGCCTCATGAAGACCAACATCATAGGTCAGGCTACATCGGACATCCCAAAAATACATATCGGAGGCTACAGACTACAGGAGGTGGAGAAGTTTACCTGTCTTCGCTCTACCGTCATCTAAAACCTATCCCTTGTTGCCGAACGAAATATACGCTTTGGCAAGGCAGCTGCTGTAATGACCCAACTCTCCAAACGGGCATGAGACAACAAGAAGCTGACCAAGACCACAAAATTGAAGATTTACCAGGCATGTGTACTTAGTCCTCTACTGTATGGCAGTGAGACCTGGACGACATACACACGCCAAGAGCGTCGCATACATATCTTTCACTTGCGCTGCATCCGGAAAATCAACCAAACGACTTGTTTCGGCCAGCTAGAGCTATGTATACAAATAGCGTAAAAGCTTTTTGCTGATGTGGAAATGCGTCGCACGAGGAAGACAAAATGTTAATTTTGCGTTTAAAGTAGCTAAATGAATGTAAACATTAGCAATGTCACACACTTAATGTATTTGTATGTATGTGTGTGTGTGTGTGTGTGTGTGTGTGTGTATTTGGATTTAAGAGAGGAACTATCGTTATCTGTCATTCTCTTCCACACCCGGAGCGATTTTGCTTCACTTAACTTTGAGATATGCTGTGTTTTTAAACACGTTCATGTCCTTAAAGGGGTCTATTCTGGACGAAGGAACGTAGCTTCACAGTATTTAAGAACGCGCGTACATTAATAATGTTACATTAATAAGCTGCTTCAACCACAAAATAAATTTGAATACAATAATCCTCCGACAATCGCGTTTAAATTAAAAAGTAAAAAGTTCAAAACAATAGTTCACAAATTTCAAAAAGGAAAGAGAGAAATCAAAAGGAAACAAAAGGGAAGAAGAGAAAAAGCAAACAGTTCAATTGAAAGTTACGATAGAAGAAGAAAACAACAGTTCAACAAAACACAGTAAAAAAAATATTCTGGGCATTCAGGTACGCCAAGCCCTATGGTACTCCGATTAGAACCTGGACTGCTCCACTTGAAATACAGCTTTGCAATTATTCTGTAAACAAACGAAATTTTAAAAAAACTTTAAGAATACACGTTACAGAGGGGCTAAGCTGAGCAAACAATGCAAGAGAATTATCTCTTATATTCAAAAGACATTGGAATGCTACGGACACTTTAGACTATAGGATCCATAGAAATAATTACAATCTAAAAAAATATAAATACCTATCGGCTGCAGAACTCCGTGCTATACTATGGAGTCCGCGATATGGCGAGAGGGATTACTGTATAGCGTGTGTGTGTGTGTGTGTGCGCGTATGTGAGTATGTGTATATATATATAGTTGTAATTTACAGAAAACAAAAGACGAAGACAGGTGTATAAATAATAAATAACAAGCTGGTGTATTAGGTTGGCGCCCGGGAAGATGACAAAGTCTTTTTCGTTTCGAGCCTACGCCCTTCAACAGAATGTAACGCAAGGAAATAGAGAGAGAGAGAGAGAGAGAGAGAGAGATAGAGAGAGAGAGAGAATAAAGAAACGTTTGGAGTTAGAGGTCAATCATGGCGACTGTTTGGTCAAAGGTAGTTAGACAGGAGAGCTAGGAAGAAAGGGAGATAATAAAGTACTAGCGATCCCAAAACGAAGGTTCGCATGCATGTGTGTATGTGATATGTATATATATATATATGAACGCAAATTGTAAGTATGCCAGTCTATACACACACAAACACAAAACAAAAACACATGAATACTCCAGCATATATATATATATATATATATATATATATATATATACATACAATCCCACGCACAAATAATAGCTACATACGTACAAACTCTCATATTTAAATCTCAATGTGTAAGTCTGTGTCTATAATCCATATTCACGTTCTAACTATTTTCTCAAGTTTTCTCATTATATAGCTTATTAAAGCACTACTAGGTTTAATTAATTCAGGAAGACTATTTTTTGCAGCTGTATATAAACGCCTTGCAAACATCTTTCAAAAATTAATATTGCAAAAATTAACCATAACAAATATATTCACATACTACAAAGAACGGCATTAAACTTTGATTGAGATAGTATATCATTAAAATAAACTGAAAGAAAAGTACAAATATCCAGCGGTCATTTCTAAGATAACTCTCCTGTAAAGATATAAAACGAAAAGTATTTTGAAGTTTTTGTGAAGTAAACAGATGTTATTATATGATAAATAACTTAAATTAGAGAAGTAATCAATCAAACTTTAAAATGATTCAATTAATTATTGAACTCCACTCATTGTCAATTTCCATCCTTTGATATATCGGTTTGTTTGCTTTGAGTTTGAAGCATACCAATTAAAGGAAATATTTCAACATGATTATCGGCCTCCATACAGTGATACACGTTCACACAGATATGTAATTAAATATACTAATTAAAAAATATGAATATTTCTCTTACATTTATATTATAAAAATTATATACCAGCGATTGAAACAACACACAATTTATCATGAATTTGACAGGCTGTCTGGCCAAACTGGAGGGTAGCAACTCGGAAACTATTAACTGAAAAACTTGTGACATTATATACTGTTCATGTCTAGACTGCGCGTAGAATACAGTGCTATTCGGACATCGACAGGTTTTCCAAGGAACATCACTCTGTAGTTTCAACTATGTGAGAGAAATAGAATATTAGACGCAAGCAGCGGTAGTGAGTGTGTGTAGCACGTATAATAATGAGGTGTAAAAATCACACAAACATGCACAAGCGATTCCAACTGTTTGGCAGACATCACTTTGTTATCCCAAACACACAAATATGGACTCGGACAATGATAGAAGGTTTTTCCAGATCTTTCTTAGACAATAGTTTCAGTAGCTTAACCATGAGGGGAGAATGAGACAGTTTCGAATAGGTGACTACTCAGATCACAAATGTATACAAATAGGTAGTGTTAACTTAAATAAAACTAAAAAGAATGGGGTTTCTTTCTGTATTGATGGTTAGATAATTCAATAAGAAGTTAGTTAACTGGTAATAAGGTGCGACTAATAATTACAGGTGGTAAATTTCACCGAAAGTGAAGTGAGAGAGCAAAAGCTGTCTGGCAGGGAAATGTGTTTTAGGCACAGCATGATAAAAAACCCACATGTCGAGTGCGTGCCATACGCTTCCGAATTATATGTATACGGTTTTTCAAGGTCAGCTTGCAGCATATTTCGTGACGTGCAATTGTGCGAAATTTACTGTTACAAAATCAGACTGGTTCTCTCCTCTCTTGGAGTAGACAGGGAACATTCCTATTGGTAGGAGCCTGGACGTGGACTACTGACTACTGAAAAAGCCTGATAAGTTTTTATAGTTTCCAAAAATTACTAGAAAACAATTTGTGCTAGAACTGAAATCCTTAATTCTTAACTAAAGACTGACATGGAAATAAGCTTTCACACCAGAAAATATAGGATTGCCAACAGGAAGCTGCTTTCTTGAAACACTTTATCTCTTTGGATAGACTGGAAGTGGCAACTCAGTATGCAGCAAATAATACGAAATTCTGTATGATATTTGGCACTGTATTAATTGTGTAGGTAAGACGTCCAAAGGCCTCTCTCTTCTGCATGACATGTAGCCTACAAAATTGTGCTGCTGAGAGTGAATTGTTCCGCTCAAAACTTTAGCAGAAGACACTTTTTATTATGCGTTTAACGAAATGGTTTGAGAAAACTCCAAGGAACGAAAATCATTATCATAAAGCCAATATATTGAAAATATCTAGTGATAATGAATGCAGTGAAGGCGCATGGCTTAAAATCAATAAGGTCTAAGCTCGATACCTGAACCGGGCTGTGTGTTGTGCTTTTGAGCATGTTGTTCCAGTTCACTCAGCTGTAGAAAAGAGTGGCGGCGTGATTGATGCCTAGCCGTATCGGCCCCTTTACCTTTTCCTCGGACATCAGTGACGATGAGTGGAGAAACTGGTATGCATGTGCGACTGCTGATCTTCCACTAACAACCTTGTCTAGAATTGTGTCTCGGAGGAGAATTTTCTAGGTGTAACCCCATGGTAATTCGCAACCGAAGAGTATTTTTTTATCTGGTTTGCCAGACCAGCAGATGGTAATATGCAATCATATATTCTTGAAGGTTGCCTTCGTCTTTGAATCAAACTTTTCAATGAACACTTTTGTTAACATTTAACCTTGAAGCTTTGTGTGCAATCAAGGCGGGATAGGCATTGTTCTGGCCAACCAGTGCCTGCTGTATTAAGCAGGATCCTAAGGTTTTAGAATGTGAGCGTCAGTTCTCTTGACATCTTGTGAGACAGATGAGTATCTTGTTTTCGTTATATCTTTGGACTACATTTAAAGATGCCCACAAGACACGACTAGCCAACTGTGGGAAACGAAAATTAGTTTTGGTTAAGCCAACTGTATTTCAGGGCACTCTCCATGTGGAGAAGGCGGTATTGTAACCAGAGAGTAGATAAAGCTGCTTTGTTGCTTAGGGTACTGCCGAATGATAATGTCATTTCAGGAGTCAATATTAAGCCATTAAGTGACCCACACACCTTGCAGAAAGAGAGGTAGGTTTACAATGTTAACTTTATCTGCTGTTTTCTTCTGTCTTCCATCGCTGCAAATTTTGATGAAGAATCATTCGATATCCACTTCCATCCCGTCTATCAATATTTATTTAGGGCCATTGTATTTAATGGTAGTGTGTGATTTTGGGAATATTTTGTTACTATTTCTAGCAGTTTGAATGATTGCATGAAGGCTCTCTGAGTATACACCTCACCCCACCCCCACTCCAAAAAATGAAAGAATAGAAAATCTGAAGCAGGAGCAAAACAAATTCTGAAGCAATGCTGCTAATTTGCATTTATTCCACTTGAGCTTCAAATGCTGCCTCGTATTTTAAAAAGAGGTGATCATATGTGAATTATCACTAAATTCCAAACATCAAGTATAAAGTAACATAAAATAAATTTAAATAAACAACGTAGAGAAAAGTATAAAACGACGGGCATAAAAAAAATCGGAACTACATGCTTCATTTTAATAATATAAAATACTTCAAAAACATTTTGACCGCATTTGTTTTTATAGTTTTTTGTTTGGAAAATGGAGTTTAGAGAGAAAAACTAGAAACAAACAACTAAACAAAACGAATGAATCAGAAATGTTGTGAATTTGTAAATTAAGTTTAAACAAAAATGTAAAAACGTTTAACTAAAACCATACATTTTGCAGATGAAACAACGAGTATTCCTTTTAAAAGAGGAGATTCTGTGGTTATTTCTGTTGTTTAGCCTCGCATCAACCTTGATCTGAGCTATGATCAAAAGCGTTCCAGCCTTGATACCATTCCTAATTTTCCTACGTATAGCGAATTCAGGTTCACAGCGCTTAAAAGAAGGCAGACTGTAAACTGAAATACATTTAGCCGTTATTTCTTGCGAGTCGAGCGATCCCGTACAGGCTAACCTGCATCCTACATCTACATAAGTGGTTGTCAACCATTTGTTTTCCCCATGGACACCTTTGGTTTCTATTTCAAACTACCGGACCTCCAGAGACATCCGATGTATATATATAAAAAATCCTACTTTATTTTATTTATTATTAAATACTAGCTTAAGGTGTCTCGCTCTATGTGCGGGTGAGGTTGTGGTTATTACTTTCTGTTGCTTCCTTTCTGTTTCTTATGGCTACATCCTCCCTCTTTGTTTCTCTCTCCTTTCTTTCTCACTTTCCGACTCTCTTACTCTGCCTTTCTCTCGGACTTTCCCTCGCTTTCCCTTACGCGAGCACGTAAAATCACAAGAATAATTCAAAGTTACTTAAAATTTTGTGAAATTTGATACTTTTTTCAGGTATATTTTGAGGGTTCATGATGCAAATGAAAGCTAAAATGTTGGCATTTAACGCAATGACATTTTTACCCATGTCAACCAAATAATGCAAACAGAAAAAAATTAAATCTAAAAATAGGGCAAAAATGTACTCGTTTTAAAAGTTGAAAGATGTTACCATCCTTTCCAAAATCCCTCAAATTTTTACACCCACAATTAAAGATAACCGCCTCTAGCCCCTGCAGCAACACGAAAAGCCACCATTATTCAAACGGTGCAACCTGTCTATACTATACAACGCAATTTTGTCCATATTCCTTACCATGGCACCAAACGGTAGTCCCGATCGACTTGCAACCCTCTTCACACCAATGCCCACCCCATTTTACCCCCAGTGTAAATTTTGGCGCCACTCCAACCCTATCTACCGCCCCTTAAACCGTTCCCATCCCAAAATGAGACAAATAATCAAGAAATCAAACAACTTTTTCGCATTTCAGCTTTATAGATATTGATTATATATATACATATATATATATGTATACACATTACACACACACACACACACACACACACACATATACATATATATATATATATATATATATATATATATATATATATATAAATTAACACAATATATCTGATTAATAGTATCTGTTATGATTGTGCGGAGTGGTGGGCGATAATAATTCACCGTTCTAAAAGACCTGTGGCGGGAATATTTAAACTTTTGCGGCTGTCAACGCTTTTTTTCTATAGATACAGACAGACGTACAGTGAGAGAGGTGGTGGAAGAAAGTGTGACAAAGAGACGGCGAAGGCGGAGAGGGAATGAGAGTGGAAAGTGTCAAACGTGGTTATAGAGAGAATGTGCAGGGAAGAAAGGAAAGAGAGAGAGATCGAGGGAGCCAGGGTATTATCCGAAAGAGAGAAACGACAAACACTTGTCAAAGTCTGGGTTTTGTTGCCCTAATAACCACAGCTATTGAGATAGCGATTTCTAACCTAGTCCAGTCGCTTCCTCACCTCTTTGTACATGTCCCTGTAAATTTTGGAGCCAATCCGACCCCTTTTACTGCCCCTTAAACCGTTCCCATCCCAAAATGAGACAAACAACTTTTTCGCATTTTAGTTTTATAGTTATTGATTAAGAATTGTACGGGCATATGGCGTAGTAGCTAAGAGCGCGGGTTACTAACCCCAAGATTCCGATTTCGATTCCAAGCAGCGACCTGAATAATAATAATAATAATAATAATAATAATAATAATAATAATAATAATAATAATAATAACAACAACAACAACATAGAAAAATACCTTAAGAATGAGAACCCAGATCTAAATTTCCCCAAGACACCTGATGAAGTCTTGAGGCTATATCAGCCGAAACGTTGTGTTAACAACAAACAAGATGAGGACAAATATTCGTCAAATGTAAATAATGTAAATAATTAAGAATTTTATCAATCACTAAAATACCATGTGTATTGTAGACGTTCAAGCTTTTTGTTGCACATACATTTTGGCAACAAAATCTTCTATATAGCGTCTAAGGGCCATACGAACGCCAGTTTAGAATTACTGATCTAGATGTTGGTAAGTAGCTAGAAATGATAGAATGACGGGATCAATCCGTTCTGTTGAATAGATGCATCCTTTATATTGTAATTTGAAATCTCACTGAGAGTTGATTTTGTTTTTTAATCATCTTGTTTGTTGATATAAAAACTACCAAGACTACACCGGGATCCACCCTCAATCTATGAATCCGTTTCTAATTCATCCATTTTTTTAATCTTCATAGCTCACTATTCCATTAAACGTCGTAGAAGCAGAATCATGAGACACACTCACCAAAGACTTCCGTCAGTAGCAACCGTCAGCTAATCCAGCTAGATCCTTAGGCGAGACTAGCCTGGGCTATGGATCTTATTCCAGTTGGCCAAGCTCAGAAAATCCTTCCTATGATTCTTTGCTCCTAAATTTTAATTACATACCTGAACTGCTGGAGATGTGGTGTGTCGCTGGAGAAAAGTCGTGATATGTAGTAGTTAAATTAACTATGCCCTTGTGTCTTTCAACCATCCGATTGCATAAAGATAATAAACGAACAAAATACTTACCAATAATCAGAAATTCTTGCCTTTATGCTTGTAAGTTAAATTGAGACATTTATTACTGTCTTGAAATTATCTCCCCGTTTTCTTTGAGATTCACTAACGACTGCTGCTAGGTTTTCATTTTCTTTTCCTACGAAAATTATAAGTAAGAACATTCCTTTTCTACGCCGTTCTATACGGCACCCTTATGTCATTTACTTATTTTAATTATTTCCTTTAGCGTATTTTATGTAAATTATTGCGGCGCAAAATATTCCTGACAGAGTTGGTTCGACTACTTTTCTGATAGATCAAAACTTGTCTGTATTGTCCTTCGATTGCAAAGATCAGGCAAATTTTTACATATAAAATAACATGTCCCCTACTTTTTAAGGATGGCTAACAGCTGAAATAACTATTAAGTATCTGCTCTCCATCTAATTTTCAAATAATTAAAAATATTTTGTTGCTTATGACTTTCCGAACCACAACCCTTTAAAATCATCATCAGATTTACGATGTTGGCAGAAATGAATTTTTCCGCTTAGCTCACTTAGTTGAAAGTAGTATGTATATAAATGAAATTTCTGTTCCTTATTTCATTATACGAACTTTGCTTAAATATCCATTTCAGTTATGTTTTATATTTTAATGTATGGCTGTTTGTTAATTAAGACACAATATTAGGCACTTGGAGAGGAGTTAATCGAGATTATCGGACCTAGTTGTAAACCGCGTTAAGAAAAAAATCCCCATGTTTTAAATATACAATTTTTCTCTCTTTGAAACTGTTTCTTCTAGAGATGAGTCATTAACAAGTACGAACCATTTAACATGTTGGATTTATTTTAAATTTGTCACTTTGAAGCGAGCTCCGCTCGCTGACTCCACGACCAAACTGATGACTTTCTATCATGACCCTGTGACACCAAGTTTGTTATAAGCTCTGCAGAGGGACTGGCCTTTATACAGTTAGCATCACTCCTCAACGGCATCACATTTTGTTTGCCACGCATTACTTTAGCATATATCCAACATTTCATCATATTCCCTTTCGTTATTCGCATCTTTCACCTTGACGCAGCCAAATTTCTTGAGTTAGATATATCAGTTATAAAATCCCCAAATCTCTACTACTTATTGCTATAACACTACAGATGACCATTAAAATTATTGTTTGTCCACTACTCTCCTAGAAGCTTCTGTTTAGGGTTTTCCTTTTTCGTATATTTCTGTTTTTCTTTCTTCTGATATTGCTTTTATAAACACTCGAACTATGAACTATGTAAATTCTTTATATTTTTCATAATGACGATGTCCTAACTTCGGATGTGATGCAGTAAGGACTTTGAAATACACTGCATACGCTCTTAATATCTTGCATTCAGAATGTATATATATATATATATATATATATATATATATTATAAGTACATATGTATATTTACTGTATATATACATATGTATGTATGCATATATAAATATATATATATATATATATATATATATATATATATATACGTATGTATGTATATATATATAAATATATATATATTTATTGTATATATATATATATATTTATATTTATAAATGTATATATTTACTGTATATATATATATATATATATATATATCCTTATTCTCTTATATGTTTTAGTCCAATGACTGTGGCCAAGCTGGAGCACCACCATTGTAATCATCTTTACACTCTCCACTTTAGTTGGAGAGGCTTCTGGTGAAGGATGGAGTTCGATGCTACTGCCCTCTTTTGAGTATCTTGCTTAGCTATTGGCTCCCAGAGATCTTGGCGAGCCAGATCTCAAGTTCATGTTTGGAAACGTCTACATTCACTCCATGGAGGCTCCTCAGATGCTTCGGCAAACAGTTAAACAGTTGTGGGCCCTTGAAACCCAAGCTATTGCAGTACATCGTCCTTGCCCGAGATAAGGCAGTCGGCACAATACATACATACATACATACATACATACATAATACATACATACATACATACATACATACATACATGTATATATGTATGTATGTATGTATGTATGTATGTATGTTTGTATGTATGTATTTATGCATGTATGTATGTATGTATGTATGCATGTACACACATCTAATTAACGAATGATTTTCATATGAAAATGGCGAACGAATATTAATGTAATGAATAATTTTGGCTCGCTCTCGATAAAGAAAACGCCTAATATTTTCACATCAAAACAAACTGTTCTCTGGGCCCATACCAAATGTGCTTCTGTGGATATGCAGCATCCAGGGAAAATTCGGTAAAACAGTTTTTAAAAGTAAAATTCAAAATTTTTCAAATAGAAATGCTTAGATTGTGAAGTGAGTTGCCATTTGTAAATTCGCCATTACGAAAGCAAAGCCTTCACGGAATAATGTTGCTGTGGGAATAGAGAAAGGGATGATTTCTAAAATTTAAGTGGTGTCAATTTAAGTGAATTAATTTGGTGTGTGAATATTAAATCTGTTATCTCTACCATTCTGAAAAGAAAGGGTGAACTAAAAAGTGCATCCGGTTTAATAATAATACGTGCACCTTGCATACAGATGAGATGGAAAAATCTCTTATTAGTATGGATCGAAGAGAAAATTAACTGGTGACTTAATAAATGAAGCACGTTTTTATTAAAAATTTAGTCATTTTTCGAGTAACATGAAAGGGATATTTCCATTTCAAAACTGATAATGAAGTAAATTGTACATTTTAAATTTCGTATACGCATTTCGTAGGACGATTCGCCACAAATCTTTTGCAGGCAGTTGAGCGCGTGGGAACGAATAAGAAAAATCCGATTTAAAATGGTTCAAAGACGAATTGTTATTTTAGTGTCAACAACTCGGCATCCTTCTTTATTCGTGTCGCATTTGGTCAGGTAAGAGAGAGGAAAAACAAGCCTATCGCTCAAATTGTCGCTTTCCTTTCCACTATAATAAAGCATGCGATCTGTGTTTCGAGTCTTATTACTTGCCCTCATCTTGTTTCTTGATAACACAACGTTTCGGCTGATATACCCACCAGTCTTCATATGGCGTAGTGGTTAAGACCGTGGATGAAAGTTGGGGGGTATATCAGCTGAAATGTTGTGTTAACAACAAACAAGGGGAGGACAAATATCCGTCAAATATAAATAATGTAAGTAATGTAAATAATGTACATAACTCTTCTTCTCTTAAATATAGAACTGTATGTGTCTGCTTACTTATCGGTCAATAATCTTAGCTCTGGAAGATCTTAACTCTCATCTCGAATTTGATGGATTGGTGTGATTTTAATGTTTAAATATTCTATAGCATCGTTATCCTACATTCACCAGCATCTCAGTGGAAATAGCTGAAGCTATAAAGCGCCTATTTAGAAACTACTGTGCTTTACTTTACGCAATCGTCCAAATATCTAGAAATAGCCTTCATATGCCCAAATCTCCTTCATCTGATATCTTTTATCTTACAAATGGTGTGCACATTGAATACTGAAATAATTATGTTACAAATTGACAAAATGATTGTGATTGTAATACGATGGAGCTTCGTATCTGTGTTAGAAACCAGATCCTTCCTCAGAGGAAGAATTTAAATAATTTAATTAGATATAGAAGAGACATACATACATACATACATACATACATACATACATACATACATACATACATACATACATTGAATACTGAAATAATTCGTTACAAATTGACGAAATGATTGTGATTGGAATAACTCTTTTGATCGTAATTCTGCTAGATCACATTTGACCTGAGGTTACAAAATGCACAACAACCAACCCAACAATTATCCCAATCTTCTTGAGAGTTAGCTTGGGACAACTTATGTCTATGACAAGGCTATTTCATCAATTATTCTTGAACAGTTTTATAGTTTACTGTGGATTATTTACTATATAAAACTATATCTGAGTCAAGAATCCTTTGCTAAAGTGTTTGATAGCAATTCTACCGTGATATACGAGTCCAATAATATCGTTGTTAACTGGATAATTTAAACCGACATTAAAATACTATCGGTAAATATCTTTGAAACATTTCTGTAGAGTTATCTTAGGTTGACTAATAGCATGCTCTACGGTTCTCTATATAATATATGCACTGCTCTTCTATGTATTATAACACTAAGTTTCCTCATGGTACAGTATTTAGTTTATAATGTTATTCTAGGCCATCACGTGAAACTTCAAAACTGTTTAACACGGTTATGGTGAATTAACTACAGAATAAGCAACAGTTTTTTCAAGGTAGTGTAATTTAAACAATAAAATGTACAACTGTTATATTAGGTTTATTAATGGTTATCCAATAACTTTACTGTGTTATAGTAGATTAGCTAATGAAATGTTCAATTGGTGTGTAGCATTATCCGTAGTTAAGCCTTAAAAGGTCAGTTGTTGTAGTGTTATTCTTGGCTAACTAATGAAATGTACAATTGTTTTAAAAAGGATTCCTAGTTTATCGAATATGCTCAATTGATGTCGAGTTAAACCATAAAGAACATAACTGCTGTACAGAGTTTGTGACATTAACTAGAGACATATCCAGATGTATTGTAGTATCGTAGAGAGGCAACAGAAGCGTCCAATTTTTCTCGAGCGTTATCGCAGTTTCGCTCAAATATATAAACATTTATACAAGATTGAGCTATTTAGCCATTCTGCTTGTTTCCATATATGGAATAACCGAGAGATTTATAACTAAAAGAGTGGGTCTGAAAGAATTCCACCGAGCAGAAAAGAGATTTTAGTTTCAGAAATAAAAATAAATAAGAAAATATCAAAAAGAAAACAGAATTATTCTCAAATAGGTTAATGGAAGTGTTATCTACAAGAACAGAATTGTACTTTTGGCATATCTGCTGTGCTCAGAAAAAAATATTCCATTCGAATGGATTTTTATTTTGGTGCACAAAGCGTTTGGCAGACGACGAACAATTGAATAGGCGACAGGAATTTATTGCTCAACGATTATGCAGTCTTAAGTCTTAACCAAACTGACAATACCTCATAAAATCGCTGCATATCTATAATTTTTATTTTCCATGGCATTCAACGATCAGTAAAACTTTAAAGACAATTTTCACTTCCATCTTCGACGTCGATTATTAGCTGATTTATCGGAGTTATCTACCCTACTAATTGCTTTTAGAATTCAAAAACTCATACAGAGAGATACCGCGTCCTCTCTATCGATAATCTAAGTCAAAAGGTGTTCCTGTCTCACACGTTAGACAGGAATACCTGTTGTACACGTGAAAACGTCTTCAATGTCTATTGAGTACCCTAAAAATAACTCTTCTGTAGTGTGTATTCAGATTACCATTGCCTGAAACAATCTACGTATATCTAGAGGTAGAAATGGTTATTACAATTAACATGGAAAGATCAATATGTACTTGTTGAAGTATCGTTGACTCAGGTCAATTCGTTCGACTAAAATGCTTCAAGGCGGTGCTCTAGCATGGCCACAGTTCAATGACTGAACCAAATGAAAAATGAAAAATATAAAAATATGGCATCACTTCAGTGTACTTGCAAAATAGCTTGCTCTTCATTTGATCCCACTTATTGCAGGAATCTTATATCGAAGATTCTTGAGATATTCATCCAAAACTGAATTCACCATGAAGAAATTGTTACTAATAATATGTTTGTAAACGGCAATATCAATAACAGTGGAGAAAAGGAAGGACAATGTCGAAAAAATTGAAACAAAAGTTTGTTTTAAGTTGCAGAAAAAAAATTGAAACTGTAAATTGCAGTTTTCTTGGATTGTTGAACGTGATTATGACACAAGGAATTGCTATAAAATGGCTCCAGATAACCATCTGTTAGTTAAATGAATAGAATAAAAACACATTGGGGCGGATTTCATCAAGGTGGAATTATTTCGCAACAGATTAATTATACAAGTAAGCAATGTTTGCTGAATGTAAGTGAAAAGTTGATTACAGTAATTTTATTCTTAAACGTTTGTACAGTACGCAATGTAAACGAGCATATTCCAAGAATACACGTGTTAACACCAGATGTGACAATTCCGTTGCCTTCCAATTCTAGTGACGTGATCAGTAACCAATAAGATAAGTGTGTAAACCAATTGGGATTGCGAAGGAGTGAAACAACTGAAATGTAGTTTTAATGAAATGTTTTAGAGAAGATTATGTTTTTAAAATTCTTGCCACGAGGCTGAACATATAGAACCATTATTATTGATATGAAATCCACTGAATTGATGTGGATAGTGGTTCCCGACTCAGGCAAAGAATATATACGTAAGATTGATAGCCCAACATTTTTGCAAACAATTACCAGAGTATATGTACTCTCGACAAATGCTAAGTAGTATTATGACGATAACAGATGCGTGTTACAAAAAGTTAACAAGTGTTTAAAAAGAATATATATATATCTATGTCACATTATCTGTTCATGTGTGCTGTTGTCTACGAAGCCGATAATAAACAGTCATGAGCACGGAAGACAGAGAGAATCAAAACAAAGATGTTTATATTTATTCTTAACACATTCCAACAGATTTAAGAGTAAATATAATTATCGACCTGGCAGAACCTAGCAAATAATTTGTTTAACTAAATCATATAAACAAGATCCCCAATTCTTGTTAAGATTTGGAGATCAAGAGTGGTTTTGATTAAAGAAACTCAGCAATGTCGAAAGAAAAGAAGGTCCACAGCTTCCTTATGTCATTGAATCGTGTATGCTCAAGAGAAATTACTACAATGCTCACGTTCAAATCTGTCAGAACTCGTTAATAATAATATACCAATTAGATAGAAACAAAACAGAACCCAAGATTCCATTCAATGTGGTCCTCGTGGGTAACAGACATACGTATTGATCTAAAAGTAAAGGTATTTAAGTTGGTAAATACATCTAAGATGAGGTTTTGACATTTCGGACATAAGTCCTTCGTCGGGGAAAAGAGAAAAGACGCATACTCTTGCAGTGTTTTACAGTATGGTTTAATAACTGTTCACTTTTCTATTGAATGCCTCTACTCAAAACGCCAGATTTCAGTCGTTCCTCTCAGAAAACCAACACATTCTACTCTGTGAACTTTTGATACAGAAGTGATTGAACAAATAGATGGTTCAAGTCTTATTGGAATTACAAAGATAGATTGCATATAGTAAATGAATGAAGAACTAAACAGAGAAAGGTCGACAAGTATGAAAATGAAATTGCGAATACTGTTTGATTGAAACTGCTGTTAAAACATTCGATGCTGATGGGCGAAACTGGTTGTTCATTGTTTTTTCTTTCATATTCTCATATATCAGATTGTTTGGAAAAACAGTTAAGAAAAACAGTTATGAACAAAATAAAACAGAAAGATTTCAGTCATATGGAGTGCTGGCTTATCTTCCAATTATGCAACCTTCTTTTTCCTCGTATTTTTCTTTGCATAGTTTCAAGGAAATATGATACAAATGTTTCATTTAATATGCAACAATCACTAAGTCTATGGAAGAAACAGAATCAGACGCATAAATGGCAATTATTTTCTTGTTCTCATTTTAAGACAGCAATTTACGAATTAACTGGACAATGTTGTCTCTCTCCGTCTTTCATAATCTCTTTCCATCTTTCACTCTCTTTCCATCCTTACCGCCTTCCTCAATATCTCTCTATCTTCTTTAGTGAGCCACCTCTGTCTATCCCCCTTTTCTACGTTACTGCATTTCCTCCTTTCTTTCATACCACATCCTCATTCCTCTCCCCCATTTCTCTCGACCCCTCTTTGCTAACTCAGTCCCTCTTCAATTCACCACTCCTGCTTCACTATCTCTTTTTAACACCCAACTCCCTCTTTACTTTATCACCACCTCTCTCTCTACTATGTCACACTACTCTCTTTCTTTTAACGCTTCTACCTGTCTCTCCTACGCTCTTTCTCTCTAAATTTCTCACTCTTTACCTATTTCCAACTTACCCTCTATCAACCCCCACACTCTTTCTCTTTTCTTGATAACTTATAATTCATTCACATTTCGCTCTTTCTCTTTCTGTTTTTCTCATATTTCTTTCACAATTTCTTTCATTTCATCATTTCTTCAAAATGCATTTCTTCATTAAAGAATTCTCTTCCTAATCTCATCGCATCTTTCTGTCTCTTTTCCTTCCCTCCTTCTATCGGTAATTTTCTTCTTTACACATTTGGCTTTTTTCTTCGATCTTTCGCTGTTCCAACCTTCTCAACTTCCACTTCCTTTCCTTCAGTTCCTTAGTCATTTACAAATACTATTTCCATTTCTCTCTCCTTTTCTTTCTCCCTTTTCCCTATCTCTCTCTCTCTCTCACTCTTTCTTGCAGTTGCTATCCTTCACCATTCTCTCTTTCGCACCACATCTCTCCATTCCTTAATTTTCTTCCTCCAATCATCCCTCCTTTTCTCTTTACCCAAAACTCTCTCTCTCTCTCTCTCTCTCAATCATTCAAACTCTCCAGTTCATTCTCTAACTGACTTTCTCTATCACTCTCTCACACTTATTCCGATCTCATTCCCTCACTCATATTCCTTCTTACCCTCGACCTATTTCATTTCTTCTGACAGCCAGTCACCATTCCTTTCTCACACACACACTCTCTCTCTCTCTACTATCTCTCCCTGCCTTTCCCTCTCACTATATTTTCGCCTCTTTATTTCGTTTTCTCTCTCCCTCTCCCCCAATCTCTCTCTCTTACAACATTCCATTTCCCATAGTCCTTAGGCTGCACTTTGTATCGTAAAACAATCGAGGACTTCAATATTTATCAATGCAAAATTTAACACTAAATTAACGAATAAAGAAAAACGAAAACAGCAAATACTGAAGTTGTAATAATTAAAAAATAAGACAAAAGGAAACCCAAACAAAATAAGCGATTAAATTTAATTCAAAATTTATGAAATCCATCCTTTGCTGAAATTCAACAATATTTTCTTTCCCCATTAATCCTTTTGAATATTTGCATCAATTTTATCATTGTGCAATAATGTTCTATCTTCTCTTTCAATGTTTTCCTCTTCTCCTCTCCCATTCTCTAGTTCAATCCTCTCTATGATATATATATATATATATATATATATATATATATATATATATATATATATATATATATATATATATATATATATATATAATATATATATATATATATATATATATATATATATATATATATATATATATGTATATATATATATATATATATATATATATATATATTATATATATATATATATATATATATATATATATATATATATATATGTAGGTCCCGGGTTGAGTCGGGGTTAACCACAGTAAATAAGGTACTCAATACATAGCAGAGTAAATTAATTTATTTTATAGAAGGAGCCTCTACAGGACTAGAACTCTTTCATTCAAAAGAAATCATCAGGAGCTTCCTGATGATTTCTTTTGAATGAAACAGTTCTAGTCCTGTAGAAGCTCCTTCTATAAAATAAATAAATATATATATATATATATATATATTATAATATATATATATATATATATATGTATATATATATATATATATATATATATATATATATATATATATATGTATATATATATATATGTATATATATATATATAATATATTATATATATATATATGTGTGTATATATAATATATATATATATATATATATATATTATATTATATATATATATATATATATATATATATATATATATTCTTTATTGCCCACAGGGGGCTAGACACAGAGGGGACAAACAAAGAGATTAGTCGATTACATCGATCTCAGTGCGTAACTGGTACTTATTTAATCGACCCTGAAAGGATGAACGGGTAGGTCGACCTCAGCGGTATTAGAACTCAGAACGTAACGGCAGACGAAATAACGCTGAGCATTTCGCCCGGCGTGCTAACGATTCTGCCAGCTCGTACGCACTATTACATATATATGTTTGTGTGTCTCTGTTTGTCCCCCACTATTCTATATAGAGTCGTAATGTACTTTAGCCTGTAATAGTAATTTTTACATCATCTGCTTGAATAGTATGGTTCGACTAAACATTGGTTTTTTAAAAATTATCGACCTTTGAAATCTATTTCTCTCTTTCTTAATTTTACACACACACACACGAACATATATATATAAGCAAAAATGCTAGTTCAACATCTCTCTAATAGATCAACGCAGTAGTTGTACTGGCATGTAATATTCGTAGTTACTTTAATATAGCTGTCCGATCGAACAGACGACTCTACTGCGACTTTTTTTAACCCCAAGAGGACATCTCCTCCAGCTGGTGAACGATACACAGCTGCATCGGATAATTTGCGCGAACCACTACCATCTCCTAGCGACGGGACCAGCAGACCAGTTCTGGTTTCAGGCTCTTTCTACCACTCCTCAGTGACAGTGGAAACGGCAGAAATAGCCCGAAACCTGAACTGGTCCACTGGTTCCGTCGCTAGAAGATAGTAAGGGGTCACTCCTCTGCTTGCATTTTATCAGTTACAGCTGTGCATCGTTAACCAGCTAGAGGAGATATCTTCTTGGTATTAAACAATCGCAGTAGAGTCCGCTCGAATGGTGCAACCATGTTAAAGTGGCTACGAATATTATATATATCTTACTCGGATTCTCAGAAATTTCGCATGACTGTATCCAAAATTTCTTCACATAACTTGATTAACAATTCACTATGAGCTATATATGGACATGCACAAATTCTGTAAGTTCAAGACCTTTCATCGGATCTCCCGGAATCGAACTTTCTTCAATGCAGTTAAACTCACACCCTCATTTGTATCTACCCCTTTTGATGTTTGGGAATCTCTGATGTTTTTTCGGCTGACGAGTACGAGCCATCTATATTTACTGCATTTTTTGTAGCTTATTAAAGATGTCCTCGTACGAAACAATTGTACCGATATTTTAATCCATTCTTGTTGCTTTTTTCCTATTTGTAATCACCCCACTTGTCGTATGGTTAACACCATATAGATTTCCGGTGCATCCTAGTTAAGGACCATATTCATGTGAATTCATTAGAATTCACTTGAATCTCAATTACTTAAACCGTATATATATATATATATAAATCTTCAACTTGTGGTGCATTGACCTCAATTTCCGGAATTATGAGAATGTAATATTCGAATGCACCAACATTGATTTTTGCTATGATTAAACTCTCGTGCATTTCTTCTATGGTCATCAACGTTCCATTGCAAAGGCTTCGAGGATCAAAGTTTGTGTTATTTCTTCTTAGTTTGACATTCTGGTAACGTGCATTTATATTTCTTCTTTCAGTCTCTCCAGCTCTCCCTCTTTGTTTTCTGACTTCTGTTATCCAGGAGTCGGACTGCCGTCATCCGTCATCTGTTTCCTGCTGTCCACTTGCGCTTGTCGCTTCCCGATAGCATTTGGCATCATCGCTTGACTTTGACGATTCGCTTCTCTTTCCATGTGATATAATCGATCAGTGTTTTTTTTGTGTATGCAATAATGCTTTAGGAAGCACAAGACAAATCAGCAACACGACAAAAAAGTCATGAGAATGAATTGGCATAATGAAAACTTGAAGAGTAAAGTCAAATGATGGTTGGAAAACATGAAATGATATATAATTTACGCAAAATGATGTATCTGTGTGTGTGTTTGTTTGTGTTTGTGTGTGTTTGTTTGTGTTTGTGTGTGAGAGAGAAAGAGAGAGAGAGAGAGAGAGAGAGAGAAAGAGAGAAATAAATAAAGACAAAGACAAAAAAGACAGCGTGTTTGTGTGTGTGAGAATGTGCGTGTATGCAAGAATGTGTGTATGCGTGTGTGTGCGTGCATGCTTTATGTGTGTGCTATATGTGTTTGTGTGAGAGAGGCGGTGAGACAGTGTGTGTATCATATGTGAGAGGGTGTGTATGGGGAAGGGTTAAAAATTCTATAGAAACAATAACAACATTTGGAGCTTGTTAAATTTTTTCCAACCACTTCAAGTTTTTTAAAATCTTCACCGGGTTATTTTCTAGAAATTAATAATAAAAAAAAAGTTAGAACCATTTCAATTTATTTGAAAGACGCGTTGAGTGTCATGACTGTCCCCGTGGGAACAACACGCTCGAAACCTTTAAACAATCTCTTGACTTGCTAGAAATATTAACTAAATCTTCCTCAAATTACTCTATACAAAAGTGGGATGTAAAG
This sequence comes from Octopus sinensis, assembly GCF_006345805.1. NCBI lineage: Eukaryota > Metazoa > Mollusca > Cephalopoda > Octopoda > Octopodidae > Octopus > Octopus sinensis. The sequence continues at coordinate 25,344,171 of NC_043005.1, forward strand.
CTCATAGGCGGACTATGAAGGAGTGATGCTAGAGCTGTGCAATCTTGTAGGCATTAATTTCAACTGTTCTTATTAGTGATAGCGTTGCCTCTTTCCACGTAAACTGACATCTGACGGTTCAAAGAAGACTTCACAAGGAACTAATGTCAACGTCTCTTGAAAATGAATACGATTTGGAACTGTGGTGTTATCAAACACCTGCAGAAAAAGGGTTTTGGCCCCAACGACATTCATGCTGACATGGTTGTTACATTAGCGAATGATGTTCCAGCTTTATCAATTATACAAAAGTGAGCAGCTGAATTTATGAGGTGAACAGAGAGGCTTGGAGATGATCCAAAAGTTTGGACGCCTTGCAACTGCTACTACCGAGGGAAACGGTGATCATGTTCACCAAATGTTGATGGATGACGAGTGACTGACTATAAATCAAATAGCTAATGCTATTAATATATCTCATGAGAGAGTTGAGAATGCGCTGCATAATGACGTTGACACAACGTAGGTTTCTGCGAGGTGAGTGACACGTCTTTTGATACTTGATCAAAAACGCACCAGAATGATGCACCAGAATGATGCAACAGAATAATCACATCACAGGGAAATCTGATACTGCTTGAAGCAGATCGAGATGGTTTTCTTGAAAGCTTTCTATGCTAGGATGAGTTTTGGGTTTATCACTTTGAGCCAGAGATAAAGAAACAATCCATGCAGTGGAGAGACCCGTCATCATCTGCTTCAAAGCTTGCCAAGGACGTCTCACCTGCAGGGGTGATAGCCTCAGATTTTTGGGGGATGGAAAAATACATCTTCAAATGGGCCAGACCGTCAACGGAGAATATTATGCCAAATTGTTGAGGCAGTTACCGTTCATTTCCTTCCTTGAGGCAATTCCCTTCTTGAATATTATGTATAACATAGGCGTAGCAGTGGCTGTGTGGTAAGTATCTTACTAACGAACCACATGGTTCCAGGTTCAGTCCCACCGCGTCGCATCTTGGGCAAGTATCTTCTACTATAGCCTCGGGCCGACCAAGGCCTTGTGAGTGGGTTTGGTAGACGGAAACTGAAAGATGCCCATCGTATACATGTATATATATATATATATATATATATATATATGTATGTATGTATGTGTGTGTATATTTTTGTGTGTCTGTGTTTGTCCTCCACCCCAACATCACTTGACAACCGATGCTGGTGTGTTTACGTCCCCGTCAATTAGCGATTCGGCAAAAGAAACCGATAGAATATGTACTAGGCTTACAAAGAATAAGTCCTGGGGCTGATTTGCTCGACTAAAGTCGGTGCTCCAGCATGGCCACAGTCAAATGGCTGAAACAAGTAAAACAGTAACATTTCAATTATAGTCAATTTCCACAGATCTAAACTTTTATCGAACTCACAACTTTTAAAACACTTCCCGGGCACCGCTGATCGATATTGAATATACTTCCTCTTTTCTTATGGCAAAATGTAAACAAAGCTTCAAATAAAAGGTGGGGAGAACTGATTAGATACCAATGTTGTTATTGTATGAAACGCCGTGTTCATGACGGCGATGGTAATGGCAATGGTATTCATTGTATTTTTTCATCATCTCCAAACTCTGTATAACATTTAATATCGATCTGTGGGGACCATTAAGTGTTTGAATGTTTGTGATATCGATAAAATTTTACATCCATGGAGACTGACTTTAATTTAAATGTTACTGATAACACGAAGCAAACTGAAATCACTTGGGCCAGCCTCAAGCGAGTAAATAAATAAGTGCTGTGGTGCGATACGTTATCCGTTTTTGTGTTTTAGACGTTATGCTGTATTTCAAGGAAGATTTGCCTGCTATTTCTAGTAGATTGTAGGGGGTCCGCTGTGCTAGTCGCCTGGAGTGTCACGACATACTAAAATTCCATAATTTTAAATGCCTGTAACTTTAATTAATTTCTAGCCAAAATGAATGTAATTTTCGTCATCAGTATACAAAACTACATCAGAACTATATTTTTGGAAAATAACAATAAAAAACAAAAGACAAAAACAAACGAAACTTGAATCTTATGCAAATATTCTACTTGAATATTTTAAAGACTTTTGGACTTGATAAGAAATTCAAAAATATGAATTAATGTGTAACTATTAAGAATATTTTATTGTGTCTGGGGAGAGTCATTCTCTTTTAGTGCTTTATTACTTGACACAATCACCGGTTCGAATTCTACTTATTTCCTTATTTGATATTTCTAAAAAAATTTTCGTTGCGGCTTGCAGCGAAATGTAAATGAGCGGAAATCGAACCGGTGGGTGTGTTAAGTAATAAGGTACAAAAAGAGAATGGCTCGCCCCAGATACAATGAAATATGCTTCAACATACGAATTCACATAAAGAATCTTGCAAACCAAATACAAAAACGAAATAAAAATTAAAAATATATTTACGATATGCATATTATCTTTGAAGTCAAAAGAAATGATCGTAAAAAGCCGTTGGTATCTGCAAGAACGGACCCTTTGTGCGCAAGACAGAAAGAAAATCTACATGTGTGCGTGTGTGTAAGAGAGAGAGAGAGAGAGAGAGAGAGAGTGGGGGAGAGACAGAGAGGAAGAGAGATGGAGAGAGAGAGAGAGAGAGAGAGAGAGAGAGATGGAGAATTTCTGCGTGAGAGAAACAGAGACCACGTGCGAGAGATTGTGTGTTTTTGTATGTATGCCAAAAAGATGGTGTGTATGTGTGCTAAGACACCATGATAGTTTTTCACTTATGTGTGTGTGTGTGTGTGTGTGTGTATGAAAACAGGGAGAGAGAGAAGAGATGTCAGATGTCCAAATGATCATACAGCAATGTGAAATGAAGTGTCTTGCTCAAGAACACAACGCAACGCCCGGCCTGGAAACCGAACCTCCGATCTCGCAATCGTGATTGCAACACCTCAACCACTGAACACATCTTATTATATATATATATATATATGCATATACGACGGTCTTCTTTTCAGTTCCCGTCTTCCAGATCAACTCCCAATGCGCTAACCGGCCCCAAGCTATAATAGAAGACATTTGCCCGAGGGCCCACAAAGTGGAACGGAGTTCTGATCCACGTAGATTGGAATCAGGCTTCTTACCACGCAGCCACAATGCGCCTATATGTATGTATGTATATATATATATATATATATCTTGATATATATATATATATATATATATATATATATGTATGTATATATTTATATACGTATGTATATATGTATTTGTATATCTACATTCACATATATGCATGCTTCTATATACGCAAGTAGCTGTTTGCGTCTTGTTAGTATTTACATATATGCATATATATAAGTGTGCGTGTATGTGTGTCTTCGTGTGTGTATATGTGTGTGTCTGTCTGTGTGTATGTGTATGAGAGTGTGTTTGTGTGTGTATATGTGTATTTTTGCGTACTTGATGACTCTGCCGTTGCTCCAATTACATTAAATAGAAAAAGCGAAAGAGTTGTGAACGATAAGAGCAACAAGTACATCTCCTCAAATAGTACAAACTGACGCAAGATAAGCAGCAGAAGCAGCGGCAGCAGCAACTACTTCTAAAACCATACAAAATTGCACACCAGAAAAGCTAAAAAAATAAATCAGAAACGCTGCTTCCATAATCATATTTCTAGAAAATTTAATTGATGATTCTTCACATCT
>NC_043005.1:25350359-25365359 GCF_006345805.1 Octopus sinensis
CGCGTTCCGAAGGTAAGGACAACAGAAAGGAACACACACACACGGACACACACACACACATACACACACACAGAAGTTACTGCAACCCCAAATAATAATACAACTTATAAGAAGACCTATATTGGAATTTGTGAAAGAGAATTTAAAAATCGCTATGCCAACCACTTGGCCTCTAGCTTCCTTTCGACATAAGAATAAAGTAAAGCTACTATGTAGGCTATGTAGTTTCAAAGATAACGAAACACCGCATATGATTAAATGGTAAGTAATTGAGAAATCCATACCTTATGTGAATCGATTGAATAAATGTAGACTTTGCTTAGCTGAAAAAGCACAGATCCTGTTCAGATCTAAGATCTCTAACTCTCTACAAAAATATAGGTCAGAAATTTTCAGTGGTTGCATGCATATGTATAAATATACTTTGACGAATTGGAAAATTACGCCTATTCCTGACTCACTCGATATATTTCCAAGCCTAAGGATGATATCACTCTTTAACTTTTGACACAGTTGCGCTTTAATGCATGTATTGTGACCTTTAAAGAATGATTATTACTCCCTCACCAGATGGAATACTTTTTTTGATGAATTTTCTGTCAGGGATCCGTACGTTATATATATATAAGAATTATATCCAAATTAAAGGCACAGCGATGTGAACGAGGTTTGCTTCCGTTTACGCGAACTCTGTAATGGGATATCTAGAACAACAACTCTACCATGAAGTAAACACTCGATTTAGAAACTATGTCGAAAAGACAGGGAAGAGTAACCTTAACGATCGTTTCATAATTTGGACAGAATCTCTAAATATCCTGGAAGAGTTCAATATCCTCCCGAACAACCTACACTCATCTCTCCAATTTACAAAGGAGATGAGTAGTACCAAATCACCATTCCTAGCTATAATGGTAATTTAAAAGGACACCTCCATTACCACAGATATATATTGTAAACACACGTACATACATCAGTAACTGAATTTTAAGTCGTGCCATCCATCACACAAAACATACATCCCATATTGCCTGGCCAAAAGAATTTGTACCATACAAATATCAGGAACAAATGCCTAACTGAACGAAGAGAATTTTTGTTCAAATAAAAATACACATCTCTACTTATAGAAAATGCCATAAAGCAGGCGATAAGAATACCCATACAACAACTGAGAATAACCCAAATAAGAGAAAAACAGGAACAAATCATTACATTTATAGTGACACATAACCCATGTCAGCAGAATATCTTCAACATCGCTAAAGCAAACCTACCAATCATTGCTGAAAGTAATGAATTAAAACATATAATCACAGATCGAGCTATGGTTCTTAATAAAGTCAAAGTTTGACCTTAGCAACAAAGACCAATCATTTATTGTATCGAAATGCATTGATAGCCGGGGTGACATATGCCACTTCATACACACCGGCCAATATCCGAACACAAAAACCGGAAAATTATTCACAAACGCAAATTAGAACTGCAAAAGTAGAAATTTAATTTACTGCATCAAATGCCCAAATTGTGATGAACTATATTTGGGTCAGACTGGAAATATACTATCAGAACGTTAATGTGTGCAACAATAGCATATTAGAGACCCAGATGTCCGTCAGATACCTTTGAGTAACCATTTGGCAACATGCGGTCGGTAAATATTTATAATATTTCTATTCTACAAATTACTCAGTCCAAGTGAAATTGAAAGAAAAATCAGAGAAAGGAACTTTATTAATAAATTTGAACCCAAGCTAAATAAACAATAATACTAATATTTAGAGGTACTATTTCTACTACTACGACCACTACCATTAACAACAACAATACTAAAAGTTCTCATGATGACGATAGCAGGAAAACAACTAGCTTAGTCAAGAGAAAGGTCAGTAAAAATTATCTTGCTTTTGGGTTTAAAGTTCTATTACCACAGCTACTCCTTCCACTACCACCACCACCACCACCACCACCATGCAACAACTGAGAACAACCCAAAGAAGAGGAAAATAGGAGCATGTCATGCAATTTATGATGACACAACCCATGTCACCAGAATATCTTCGACATTGCTAAAGCAAACCTACCAATCATTGCTTAAAGTAATGAATTAAAACATATAATCACAGATCGAGCTATGGTTCTTAATAAAGTCAAAGTTTGACCTTAGCAACAGAGACCAAGCATTTACTGTATTTAAATGCAATGATAGCCGCTGTGGCACATGCCATTTCATACACACAGGCCAATATATGAAGAACCACCAACAGCAACAACAACAACAACAGCAACGTCGACGACGACGATAACAGTAATAAAGGAAATGATAAGGATGATGATAATTGAAATGTGAAAATTCTCTGGGAAATGCTGTTTACAACGTTTCTAAAAATAGTCCAACAATCACTGCTTTGGCCAGGGTCAAAATACAAGACTTGACATGTTCAACAAACCGTGACGCCTAAACTAAACACCAATCAACTGAAGTAATTTAGTAAAATCGCACACTGTATTGGTCAGAATACAGTTTGCAAAAAAACAACATTCTGGAGCCTATACAAATGTATTTAAGGCACACACACTTTAGCCATCTCGTCACAGTTGTAAATTATAAAACATAACTGTCACCACGATTACGTGAACCTGAAGAATGCATAGTTTAATGCATGGAAGTACTAGTTCAATCAAAATGGATACTAAATATTCTATCATTTCATTATATTATCTTATATTATTATAAGATCGTAAATAAAACGTGAAAATCAAAGTTGGAATTTCTATTATATATATATATAAATGTGCGTGTCTGTGTACATGTCTTTGTGCCTGTGTTTGTTCCTCTATCATCGCTTGACAGCCGATATTGGTGTGTTTACGTGTGTTTCTGTAATTCCATAATACATTCCGACCGCATGTTGCCAGATGGTTACTCAAAGGTTACTCAAAGTCTCAAAGTATTTACTGTGTGTTATATTAATTTGTGTGTATAGGTGACTTTATATATATATATATATATATATATATATATATATATATATATATATATTATATATATATATATATATATATATATATATATGTATATATATATATTTATACATATATATTATATTTGTGTGTATGTACATCTACACTCCCATTAATGGACCCTCCACATATTTATATAAGGAAAGAAAGAGAAAAACACACACGTTCATGTGTATATATATATATATATATATATACATATATATACATACATATATATATGTGTGTGTGTGTGTGTGTGCGCATGTATATATATATATATATATATATGCGGTGTGTGTATGTGTGTGTGTATGTAAAAAAATGTACATGAGTATAAAGATACATGAACATGTAGTAACACAAATTCATATTTGTATTCTGAAATGTATGTTGTTGAACTATATCTTTGTGTCTCTGTAGGAAGGAATTTTCTTTATTAAAACCTAAGCCAATTATCTATCTTTTTTTTTTTGTCTCTAGCTATAAAAACTTAAACAGTGCATTCAGTACAGTTTCTTTGAGGACAGATTTTAATCATTATTGTCTATTAGATTACTCCGAATACTGTGTTTTCCAGATACTCTGAGCCATTTCGATGCCAATAATACATTCTTGTCTTTCTTTTCACCCCTCTCCTTTTTTTTAATAAAAAATATGTAGTTGTTGTTAGTTCTCGCAGAATAATGAAAGTTTATTGTTATATATATTAGGAACGCATTTCTAGTGAAAGTGGTTTTAGTAACAATATCAACTAAATATTTATTAAATTAATTCAATAGAATATATATTCTATATTTTATTTAATAAAATTTGTCTTATTCACAATTTACAAAAATGTCGTGACATCATACAAACACAAAATCAAATATGTGTGTATTTATAAACTTATATGTATAGGCATTGCCGTGTATTTATAATCTTATATGTATAGGCATTGCCGTGTATTTATAATCTTATATGTATAAGCATTGCCGAATGTTTCATAAGTTTTCTTCACAATCGAAAACAATCTGTTTGGAACAAACAATGTGACACTTTAGTAAACCGTCTTCTACCTTGGTCATTATAGACGCAAAGCCATATATCTTGGAAATGAAAATATGCAGGTAGGAACTGTGTAGAAGAGACATACGGCTCAACGGAGAGATACATATTTCATGTACAACTAAATATTAAGCCTCCTACCTATAGACGTGTGTATATTTATGCACCCTCACTGATGCATATATATATATATATATATATATATATATATATATATGTGTGTGTGTGTGTGTGTGTGTGGTGTGTGTGTGTGTGTGTGTGCGTCTCTGTATGTGTGAATTAAGGCTACCATTGATTTCACGTTAAGAAAAGTAGGAAAATATTCTAGTGTCTTAAGAATTTTTCAAGCCTATCACATGGAGAGAGGTGTTCACTTCCATTTTGGAAAACTGTCTCGCTTCGTTCACGGCATTTCTCGTAAATTCGCATAAATAAAACACATAAGAAACAATAATAACGTCCATTGATTCATTGATTCATTGTTTTATTTACGCGAATTTACTAGAAATCCCCTGAACGAAGCGAGACTTTCCCAATATGGAGGCGAACGCATTTCTCCATCTGATTAGCTTGAAGGCCTACTAAGACACTGGGATATTTTCCTACTTTTCTTAACATGAAACTGATGGTAGCTTTAATTCACAAACAGATATATATATATATATATATATATAGAGAGAGAGAGAGAGAGAGAGAGGGGGGGAGAGAGAGAGAAAGAGATGTATAGGTATTAATTCAAATGCATTTATAAACTTGTGTGAGTGTATAGACACAATATGGTATGGTAGCGTGACTGAGCAGTTTATTTTACGAAGACGCGGTTATTAGTATGATCCTGTACCGTGAAGTATTAATGAGGTGCCTTCTTCAACATCGTACTACATAGAGACGGAAGTTGGTGACAAGCTTGTTGGATGGATTGCAAATTGAATTCAAAGATCCAGTCGTGTGACTCTAAGCCAATCTATATTTTACTGAGATTCATATTAAACCATTTCCGATTTAATCAAATGAAATTTTTGAGAACCTAAACACGCACCTATAAAACCGCTGGAGAGCCATTTTACATTTCTACATGTATATATATTTATTACTTAAGGCGATCTACATGACAAATTGCAAGATAGACATAAATGCAAATTAGATCTGATACATATAATTTTCAGTGACAATATCTACTTTAGTCAATCAAAAAGTATGTACCACAAATGCGTCGTGATATATGATCTTGTATTAATTCCCGTGATAAGCATATGTCTTTCTATCTTTCTATCTTTAGCTGTTTATATCTCAATTTATTAAACACCACTCCTTTAGATATTTCCATATCTAATCAACATAATACTTTGATAAAAATGATTTATAAATATTTATGCAACAATAATTTCCAACATTTCTTTCTGCTGACATATAGAGAGGGGTTTAATTATCTAAACGACCCACTACACTTTCTGTTCGTCGGTATGGTGCATATTAAAGAAAAAATATTTACCAATGTCAGATGTACACACACCTCTCAGTATCAATTGATTTATTGGGTATTTCTTTAGGTTAGATGTCCTATTTGAGTACTGTTCATGAAGGCATACAATATTCTTTTCTACTCAAGGCTTAAACATTTGGGGAGGGGGCCCATTAGATTAGAGCAACGCCAGTACACAACTGGTACTTTATTTATGGATCCCGAAAGGATGAAAAACAGGGTCGACCCCGGTGGAATTTGAAATCAGAACGTAAAGACATGAAATACTGCTAAGCATTTCGCCCAGCGTGCTAACGTTTCTGCCAGCTCACCGCCTTAGAATGCAGTTATATTGAAGAAGGAAGCTAAAAAACATGGTAAATACGACTACTACTACTACTACTAATAATAATAATAATGGTTTCAAATTTTGGCACAAGAGCAGTAAGTTCGTGGGGGAAGGCAAGCTGATTACATTGGCCCCAGTTCAACTGGTACTTATTTTATCGACCCTGAAAGGATAAATGGCAAAGTCGTCCTTGGCGTAATTCGAACTCTGAATACAGCAACAAGCGAAATACTGCCTAGCATTTCGTCCAGCAAGCTAACGATTCTGCCAGCTTACTACAATAATAATCATATCTTCTCTAGGCACAGACCCCAGTATGCAACTGAAATTTAATTTATCGATCCCGAAATGATGAAGGGCATGGTCGACTCGGCGGAATTTGAGTCTGAACGTAAAGACCGCTAAGCATTTCGCCCGGCGTGCTAACCTTTCTGCCAGCTGACCACCTATGAAGGTATACAATATAGCCAAAAGGAACATATTTAAAATTACAATTTAAATCGCACCATGATTTCGGACTTGCAATGGCTTACCATTTTATCCGTGGTTCCACATCGCCTGATGAAATATTGGATTATGATTAGATACCAAATTCTGAAAAATTATTGAAGAACTGTGTCGTCATAAAGCAATAATTTACATCTGAAAAATAATTTTACATTCATTCTACCATTTGCTTCATCTTACTTCACTCTTTACAAGGCCCCTTTTCTTAGGCGTTCCGTAAGTATTTAAGAAGCCCAGCCTAGGTTTTGTTTTGAGGAAGCTTGGCTGAGTGAGTTATAGGGCAGCGAAGCGTAGTATAATATTATCTGCATTATATTATATATATATAATATATATATAATATATATATATATAGAGAGAGAGAGAGAGATGAGTGTATTTTTGCCTTGTTAACATGGCTACTTACTATTATACTTGTTATATATTATACTAATTGTAGGCTACTTTTGACGTTATATCATATAAGGTTTTTTCAAACAATATTAATAACGTTCAGTAAATCACTATACATATCCATCATTTTCTGTTTAAATGTCTGATTGACGAGTTTCGTTTTTTCACTTTCCTGAAGAGAAGATCGTACTGTTTTATACCATTTATTCTTTTGAATAATATCAATGGAATCTTCGAAACATGTATCGAAAGTAAAAGTATTCGATTTATACCTGCGTTAAACTCCATTTATTTGTCTATATATATATATATATATATATATATATATATATATATATATATATAAGGCTTTTACGTCATACACGCCACGTCAATTTGATCATTCTCAGTCGAAAGACGCCTTTGTTATTCTTGTTGTTTGTTTTCGTAATTGTGTACCATGTTCTCCGTTTTTTTATTTCCTTGTTGTTTTTTTCGTCTTTGTTGCTGTACACATTTAGTGGCTTTCTTACAAAGGGGTCTAATGCTCTTAGCTTAGACTTTTCTCGGGACAACCAGATCGAACAATCACAAGTGTAACTGTCCGAAATGGTCGTGACTTCTGGTACTTGACTGATGAAAGAAAGACAATAATGACCAGTCATTTTTTGCTTCTCCCTCTAATTATTGTTTCTCTTGTCTGCCTTTGTGTCGTCTATTTGCCCGAACGTCTTAACGCCCTCTATTGCGTTTCTGTTCCATTTTTATATATAAAAATATATTCGTAATTTATATAATTATATTATATTTTTATTCATATTCTTATTTTTCTATTTAATATGACTTATAATATGCATTTATAACTTTGATCTGTTAATAATAATAACAATAAGATACATAGCCTGAGGAGGCACTGGTGGATTTATGTAATAGGTATAGTCTTAATAAACACCACACCAGCACAGAAACACGTGTAGCGCTGATTACGAATATCTTCATTCCACAAAGACTAAGAAGAGTTAAGTTATATATATTTTTTCTAATAATTTTATTGTATTTTATAGTAGGTTTTTTTAAATGCTTATATTATTTTATTATTATTATTATTTTATAGGATATTACTTTCTATGTGTATACCATACAATACTTTCTATGTGCATACCATACAATAAGGTTATCCAGAAATAGGAGTTGCGGTTCTATTGGTAAAATCCTAAATTTGTAATAGTACATATATATATATATATATATATATATATATATATTACTCACACACAGAGACATATGCCCCCATCTATACAAGAATGACCTCCTGTCTGACAAATTCTCGTCATAAGCTGGTCAAGCGAATGCAATTGTAGTAGATACTCACACAAGGTACAGCGCAAGGAGATCAAAGGTAGGACAACGACGGTTGCGAAGTGAAATAATTTAAGTACACATCATTCCATGTCTGTCCGCTTATTCTAGCTAACATCACAGGAAATATTAAATATATACTGTTCAATAATGTAGAAGTGATGTATCTTTCATAGTCGACGCATTCTTTGCAGTTCATCATAAGATTGAGGTTGGATGTAGTTGGCTATAATTGTCAAGGTTACTAGTGGGGTTACAGGTAGAGTGGAAGCACTGTAATGAATACTTTTAGAATTCTGATTAACTACCTATTGTTAAGAATATTCCATATATAATTTGGCTGCATTGGAATATTTTTCAGAGAAGAATAGTGACATATTGATAGATACAAACACATACATACGCACACATGTGTGTATATATATATATATATATATTATATATAATATATATATAATATTATATATATATATATTCTATATACATACATGCATATATATATACACACATATATATATATATATATATATATATACATACATATATGTATTTATGTATAATTATATTTATATATTTATATGTATATATATATATATATACATATATAGGTACGAACAAATATACATGTATATATATATATATATGTATATATGTTTTGTATATATAAATATGTATGAATGTATATACATGTACATGCATATATACATATATATATATTTTGTGTGTGCATATATATAAATATATGTATGTATATGTACATCCATATATACATACACACACACATACACTTATACAGAGAGAGATAGAGAGAAAGGAGGAAGGACGAATGAAAGAAAAGAAAGACATAATGAGAAACATGCCATAGTGAGAGAGGGGCTGTGAAAAACAGAGAGACGAAGAATGAGAAATATAGGAATGTTATATGAGTGGAAACGACATTATAATTAATTCACATATCTTAATATACTATTCTATTCGTACGCCACGCATACATATACAAAGTTGCATACACAGATCTACAGGTATCGATGCATTATCAATATATTCTACTATTTATCACTCAAAGAACCAACGCACATGTGTATACATACATAGATACATACATAATTATATATATATATATATATACATATGTATATACATATATATGTATATACACATATATATTCACACATATGCATGATACATCTATGGAAATACCCATTACTAAAAAATATATACGTATTACTAATGTATATATACTCTCGCATTCACAAAATATATGTGTATATATAATATATATATATACACACACACCCGAGGAGGTGCATATGAGCGCATATATATATATGAATATACGTATATATCTATATGTTTATATATGTAAATATACATATATATATGTATATACATATATAAGTATATATATATATATTGATATAAATAGATATATGTATATATATGTATATGTATGTATACATATATATAATATATATATATATATATATATATATATATATATTTATACTTTATACAGGCATTTATGCGCAATTATTTCTGTAAATATACATATGTATGTATATACTCGTAGTTTATATATTTGCATGTGTATAGATACATACATACTTGCATGTATGCATATGCCTCTTATAATAATAAAAAATAGTAGAGACATATATTAAAACACACACCACACACACACACATATATATATATAATATATATATATATATATATATACACACATGCACAGACATACGCATTTATATGTATGTACACACATATATTCATACATATCTGAATACATATGTGTAAGTGTGTGCGTGTATTTGTGTGTACGTTGGCCTGTGTGTATTGAAAGTAATCTGTCACACACAAATAAGAACCATAAATATCTTGACTCAGAATAAAAAATGCTGCCAGGCTGTTTTATTACTAGTCTAATTAGTCTCGAAACTAAAACTTAAAGCACACACATTCACACACAAGCACACACACACACACACGCACACACACTATCTCTCACATACCCTCACAAACACATGTGTTCTCGCACACACACACACACATGTACTATACTCGCATATTTCCTCGTTCATTGTGAAAATGAAGTTAACTCTCTCCGTCTCTGCCTTTACTTTATACAACAAAGTCTCATACCAAAATAACACAGGATTTACATTTCTTTGTGTTGAGAGTACTTTTGGTTACAAATAGCTCTCAATGGCTGATTATGAGGCTCGGTGCGGAATACGAATTCGTATTGCTGTTGGCTTTATATATATTATATATATATATATATATATTATATATATATATGTATGTATGTATGTATATATATATAAATATATTGATAAAATTGGTAAGATACGAAAGAATGAAAGAGACCTCGATATTATGTAAATAGAGGAATTTATCTGTAAAAGTAATATGTGACAATTATTCGGTAGCCATGATAAAACTCCAAGTTTCGGATGCCGAGGTGGAAATCTACGCCGCCATATCTTCAGTTATCTGGCCATCGGACAAAATACTATGAAAAATGACCGTTATACAAAGGGAAATTACTGTGTGATTGACCGTTATTAAGTCAAAAGAGCTATTTGAATAACAGCTAAGTGAATGGAGGGGGTAAAAGTAAGGGGATAAAAAAGCTCATAGTATTCGCGTAAGCACACATGTACATACATACACATGCGCGCCCGAACATCCACGTACATGCACCTAAATGTATACACTCATCCACCCTCAATCGAAACGTACACATCCTAACCCACACCATTCGACAAATATATATATATATATATACATATATACAATCCCCCCACACACACACGCACCCAAAAAGTTCATACATACATCTATATACGCACAAGCACAATAAACAGGGCTAAGAGTAACAATACAGAAAAAAGGTGTAAGGGCGTATAAAAACAAGCAAAGAGAAAACCACGTCTCTATACGCACATACCCGTATGCACGCACACACACACGCACACGTCTGTATACAATCACACACACGTGCGCACAAAAAATTCATACACACGTCTATATGCGCACATACACAAGAAAAAAACAGGGCTAAAGGCAAAAATACAGGAAAATGTGTAAAAAAAACAATGAGTAAAACACGTCCATATACGCACATACTCGCATGCACTCACACATACACACATCTATATACGCACATACCCGCACATACGCACACATCCACACGCGTGCACAAAGGATTCCATTTACACGTCTATATACGCACAGGCACAATGCAGGGTGGAAGGTAGAATACAGAAAAAATATTGAACTACTTGCTCATTGAATTACCATATAATTGGCTGAGTATTCCTCAGTCAAATTTTACTTTTAACATAATTTATTGGCATACGTGATGTAGTGCGTAAGAAATTCGTAATGATGGAATCCAGATGCTGTGCGGTGAAGAAGTTTTACACAGTTTTGGTCGACGTTTGACAATTTGAAACATCGTAGCATCGAACGCTTGACGTCATACATACGAAACGAACTTCTTAACCATTCTTCCATACTATATCTTTAATATATGCACACAAACATAACATACATATATATATATACTAGCAGTATCGCCCGGCGTTGCTCGGGTTTGTAAGGGAAATAACTATAAAGCAGTTTTAGAGAGTTATAGCCAAAAAATAGCAAAAAAATGGGTGAAAAAATGATGGTAAATTTTTTTTGATAGTTAAAAAGGGTGGAGTTGCGTCCCCTAGACCATCTGTAGTTTGAGTTTCTGATTGTCGACCCCATGTCGAATTTATCGATCTTTTTCAGAACTGGGGGAACTTTTCAAAATTTTCGCTGCGTTAGTTTTGAATTATGACATTGGGCTATGTGTGTGTCAAGTTTCATCAGAACCGGTTGAAAGCCGTGGTCAGAGTGAGGGTACAAGCAAACAGACACACAGAAACACACACAGACAAACTGCCGTTTATATATATATATATATATATATATATATATATACAGATATATATTCGCACACACTCTTAAATATGTGTGCGCTTGTGCGTGTATGCATGTGTGTATGTGTGTGTGTATGTGTCCGTGTTAATTTTTAAATATCATAAATTCACTTAAAAACCAAGCGTTTTGCCAACAGCAGCCCTCTCTGGCATTATGCCGAATATTGTATATATACACATATATATAATTTATACTTTAAAAAATCTCTCGTAGTCACTGATTGTGCTTCGAAATTTAGCTACTGTTGATCTTCAACTGCTACATAGCGAGCGAGCACCTGGTCATGTATTGGATCTGTATGTACATGGTTGTGTTTAACTTCACCTATGTTCACATACTTAAACAGAATTTAGGAGAGGTTTGCATACGGAAAAGCACATAAGAAATTTAAAATATTTAATATATATATTATATATATATAATATATATATATATATGTATACCTACATGCATATATACCATATTATATAGTTTATGACACATACATACATATGTATGCATAATATATATGTATATAGATATATATGTGTACATATATATATAAAATAGACATGCATTTATACATGTATAATATGAGGTAAATATTAGAAGGTTATGATATTCTTTATAAATGAAAAATCACTGAAATATTTATTAAGATATATAAAACATCAGCCTGGTTATATCTTGTCTAAATTCACGCGCTTGTTCCGAAAGTTTATAATTCGTTATCTCTATAAACTTCGCTACTGACAGGCTGGAATTGTGTAAAATAAGTTTAACATATGGAAGGCTATTATATTTGATATTTTTCCTAAATGTCTGGTTTTCGTGCATACCTTAATTTGGTCCGTGTTATATTTTTGTCATTATTTTATTATTAAGGAGAAAATCGATTTCCTGAGATTCATTGTTATTTGTATGTCGTATCTGGAATGTCAGTGTAGCAAAATCTTGGTCTTAAAAATATAGGCTCTGTTATAAATGGATAATAACAATATATGACTTTAGCGTAGTTCTGCTTGGTGTAAATGTTTCGAAACCAACATATTACAGTTGTACTACTATTCCTGTGTTAAACTGAATTTTCTTTTAATGTTATTGATTTTGCTGAGTTCTTTCTCGCTCTAGTTTGAATGGGCTAGAAATTTAGCTATGGGGCTATTCATGATGTTCGCTTTATGATCAATAAGACTAAAATAATATTTTAGTGTAAGACATTTCAACATATCAACTGTGTTAAAATTTGCGTATTAAGATAGACTGCTAGACTGCTGTATTGTTGGTATTTCGTTATAATTATTAGCCAACTCCTTTGTAGATTTTTATAAATGCTACATGTGTTACATATGTTTTATTTTTAATGTCTACCTACCTCCTCCAAATACATGGATAGCCTGAAGTGTATTCGCCATTTTCTGCTGGAAGGTGCATACGTTTTTTAATTCACCATTTTGAAGATTTATTTTCTCGAAACGTCCTTGTAGTTTATTACTCAGGGATTATTCCGTAGCCCAGCCAGCGGCTGAACTTAATCGCTCTCGGCTTTTATTTTTCATCATCTTTCTCGAAATAAAAGAACGCCTTCTAGCACATTCTCTTAAGTTGGTGTTTTATGAGGAACATTATGCATTAAGCAAATGTGTGTATATGGATATGAATGTATTTTTGGCGAAAACTTGCCGAGGTGGTAGTTAAGAATTCGACTGTTCATCTAAAAATGTACAGGGAATTCAATTTGATTACGAATCATTCAACACGAATATAAAATATCATTTAACACGAAGCAAGATAAGATTCATTCTTGTATGCATAACATTATTTATATTTTCTAGATTTAAAGACTGTATTTTATATATATTAATATTTAGAATACGATTTGAAGCTTTGTCAGTCCCTGACTCAACTAAGATAAATAGAAAAGTTTGTGTTTTTACGTATACATATTTTAGTATTCTTGTTTTATTTTGGTCTTTTATTCCTTTACTTGTTTCAGTCATTTGACTGCGGCTATACTGGAACACTGCCTTGAAGGGTTTTAGTCGAACAAATCGTCCTCAGAGAATTATTCTTTGTAAGCCTAGTACTTATTCTATCAGTCTCTTTTGCTGAACCACTAAATTAAGAGGACATAAACACACCAACATCGATTGTCAAGTGATGGTGGGTGGACAAACGCAGACACACAAATACTTGTATACACACACACACACACACACACACACATACACACACACACACACACACACACACACACACACACACACACACACACACATATATATATATATATATATATATATATATACACGACAGGCTTCTTTCAGTTTCCGTCTGCCAAATCCATTCACAAGGCTCTGGTCGGGCCGAGATTATAGTAGAAGACACTGGCCCAAGGTGACACGCATTGGGACTGAAACGGGAACCATGTAGTTGGGAAGCGATCTTCTTACCACACAGCCTCTCCTGCGCCTATCTGTAGTTTACTAAGATTTCTGATATTTAAAATGTCGACATTATTCGGTCATTATGTTTTGTAATCTTAGACACTGTCTCTCATTGGCTAATATACAATGGTTTGAATATATATGTGAACATGCAGTAATATATAAATGCTTAAAAGGAAATTTAGAAATGGCTTTGTAAGGATTTTAATACAAGAAGGTAACACTAGTATAAGGACAAGAGCTATTTTCATGAGGTAGTTATTCTCATTTTATTGTAATCTATAAGAAAACCCACGTATATTGCTTTTATATTTTGGCACAAGGCCAGTAATTTTAAGGTACTTATGAAGAAAGGCAAAGCTGACCTCGACGGAATTTGAACTCAGTACATCAAGATGTACGAAACACCGCGAAGCATTTTGCCCGGCGTGCTAACGATTCTGCCGGCTCACTGCCCTAAGAAACCCTTATATATCACGAGGGTATGCAATTGAGCA
>NC_043005.1:25370359-25372859 GCF_006345805.1 Octopus sinensis
GGCTATTTTTTGGCTATAACTCTCTAAAAATGCTGTATAGTTATTTCCTTACAAACCCGAGCAACGCCGGGCGATACTGCTAGTATATATAATATATATATATATATATATATATATATATATATATATGTATAGGTATATGTATATGTATTTATATATATAATATATATATATATATAAATGTATGTATGTATGTATTTGTGTGTTTGTGTGTATGTGTATGTGTGGAGGCGCATGGCTTAGTGGTTAAGGTGTTGCACTCACGATTGTGAGATCATGGGTTTGATTCCCAGAACGGGCGTTACATTGCGTTGTGTTCTTGAGCAAAGCACATCATTTCAGGTTGCTCTGCGACCATTTCGACATCTGACATGTGGCACCTGTACAAGTTATGTCGATCTTATTGAGGGAGTGAGCTTATGTGTTCACAAACGTTTGATCACTGTAAACAAATCATCTGTATGGTTGTTCAATAAGAAATTGTCGAACACTCATACATCGTCTAACAACAGGAGAGTCCATCATATATATATATGTATATATATATGATGGACTCACACCCGCCAGATACACCGCTGTCATTACTACATTCACAGCAAATAACAATACTCATATTATTCGTTAGAATTTTAGTACTAAAAAAAATCGATAGCAATAATAATAATAATAATAATAATAATAATAATAATAATACAATTGATGATGTTCATATATATTATGATGATAGAGTTGATGGACGACAAAGGTGTTGAAAATACTCCTTATCGCCATTCTTATATCTGACGTCACGTTTGCATAAATGCAGCTGTGTAAAATGCTTTTTCATTTGCACTTCTACTGGGTTTACATAAACATGTATGGTGACACTCATATATACACCCTTCTATACGTATACATATATACATATCTGTACAGACATATGATCATATATGTATATATATATATACAAGTATACATATATATATATATATAATACAACAGACATATATATATATATATATATTATATATAGATACTCATATAAATATAAATATATATGTATATTTATATATATGTATATATATATATATATACATATATATATATATATATATATATATATATATATATATATATATATATATATACAAGTATACATATATATATAATACATAATTTATATGTATGTATATATATATAGATGTATATATATATATATATATATATATAATATATATATATACATACATAGCTATAGGAATATATATAAGCACACCCACACATATATATACTTATATATATATAGGTATATATAGGTATATATATACATATATATATGCATTTATATATATAAGCACACACACATATGTATGTGTATATGTATAAAACAAGCATACGGCGATAATACGTGAATAGCAGATTAGAGAACCAATTAATTGATCAATACATTTGACATGTTCCCTGTGAGAACATGCCACCACTCTGTAATAGCTAAATCCAAACGCAAATGAATGATTTACAATTTGCAGGCGCTCCGCAATTATCTAATAAATCATTTATAGCTGAAGTTATAACATAAATGTTAGATGCAACAAATTTTCTTTACACGCCCAAATTTACGCGCATAGCACCATCACGCGCCCTCTGTAGGGTTCCATAAAAATATATTCAATGATTTATGGTTGCTTTTGCACTGCTTCATCATTTGTTTGCAGATTTGTATATATATATATATACATATATGTCTGTGTGTGTGTATATATATATATACATATACATATATATATATACATATATATATAATACAACAGACATATATATATATATACATATATATGTACACACATACACACACACACACATACACATACACACACATATATATATATATATATATGATACAAAATATATATTTACACACACTAACACAGAAACGCATATATATCCACAAACACATAGAGAGATGCATACACTCATATGCATATATATAATATGTACATATTTGTATGTTTGTGTATATATATATATATATATATATAATATATATATATAATATATATATATTTATATGTATATATGTATATAGATATATATAGATGTAGATATAGATATATATATGTATAGATGTATATATATATATATATAATTATATATATATATATAATTATATATATATATATATATGATTATATATATATAATATATACATACATACATACATGCTTACACATACTCGTAATGCACACCGTTTGGCTTCAGACGATTAATATATCTTATTTGTAGTTCTATGAATAAATAAACCAATGAATAAATAAATAAATAAGATATAAATACGATATGGTTTACTATTGCAAGAGGAACCTGTGGGTTACTCGCACGGATGAATATTTTGGTTTAGCAGCTGCATCTATGTTCTACTCCAAATCCTCACCTCTACCATAACAGCGTTATAAGAAAACATTCAAGTGATTTTGTTGAGCGATTTTACTTCCCTCTCTTGAAACTTAAATAAACATGCGTC
>NC_043005.1:25377859-25412859 GCF_006345805.1 Octopus sinensis
ATTTTATTTCGTTATATTGTTCGAAATCACACACGCACACATGCATACACGCACACATGCACACACACACACACACACACACACACACACACACACACACACACACACACACACATGCACAGATAAGACACGTAGGTATGTACAAATACATACCGAATACACCCTTTTTTAACTAATTCTAGTTCTATGTTTTCTGTGCACGCTCTGTTCGTCTTCCTCTCTTTTCGTCATTCTCTCTCTCCCTGTTTCTCTCCCCCCCTCTCTCTCTCTCTCTCTTCCTCTCTCTCTCTCCATCTTTCCAGCAAATATTCACATGGTCTACAATGCTCTGTTCATTAAACAGAAAGTCTTTCTCTTTCGATTTCGTGTTGGCTTTCATCTCATATAATCGTGTACGCGTTCGAACACATACACTTGGTGTGCTTAGTTGCGTGTGTTTCTGCGTTGATTTAAATCATGAGAGTGCCATTATATCCATAAATCACGCATAGCATACTTCTACTGGTTGTGGACCATCGTTATAACTAACACACATAACTGATTTCTTTAACAATTGGCTGCAATGAGCTGCATATTAAGGTTGTTTAATTGAGCCAATGTTTCATATTATGTCTAATTGACATGCTAAGTAGAAGGCGAAGATATGTCCCAACTGTAGCTGCTAATGTTCTATATTATAACGGGCATATGGCGTAGCGGTTAAGAGCGCGGGCTACTAACCACAAGATTCCGAGTTCGATTCCAAGCAGTAACTTGAACAACAACAACAATAATAATAATAATAATAATAATAATAATAATAATAATAATAATAATAATAATAATGAGAGAACAAAAAGAGAACAAAAATGCTCCGCAAATATAACATCACAGAAAAAGATTTGCCGGAGATAAAAGAAAAGCTGAAGCAAGATATCCTTGCCAAAGCTCAAAGGATCCGCCGGTACGAGAAACGCCAACGCTTCTTTGAACAGAACAAAAAGTTCAACACCAACCCCAAAAAGTTCTACCAAGATCTGGGAAAAAATAAAATAGAAGTCACTGCAGCACTAACGGCAGAAGAATTGGAAGAATTCTGGAGAGAAATATGGTCGGCGAACGAACAGCCAAAAAAAAGGAGTATCAAAATAACAAATTCGGCATCTGAACAACTTTGGACCCCCATAACAACTGAAGAGGTCACCCAGGCACTGGAAAAACTAAGCAACTGGAAGGCACCTGGGCATGACAAGATCCCCAACTTCTGGTTGAAATATCTAACAGGAATGCACAAAAAGCTGGCTGAAAACTTTAACAGCATACTAGCAGAGCCAGAGACAATGCCTGAATGGCTCACGAAGGGGAAAACCATCTTAATTCCCAAATCAAATGAAACAGCAAAACAGAAAACTACAGACCAATAACCTGCCTCCCTACTATGTTCAAGGCATTTACTGCAGTGATATCGCAAAGGCTGAACAAGCACCTGGACGAAAACAAACTGTTCCCAGAAGAGCAGAAAGGATGCCGCAAAGGCTCATATGGCTGTAAAGATCAACTAATGATTAATAAAGCCGTAACTGAAGACAGCCACAGAAAGAAGAAAGGCCTCAGTATGGCCTGGATTGACTACAAAAAGGCGTTTGATAGCATCCCCCACACATGGATCCTTGAAACACTAGCCATTAACAAAGTAGCACCAACAATCATAAAATTCATAGAGCACTCTATGAATAAATGGCAAACAGTCCTACATCTCCAAACAAAAGAGGGACTCATAAAAACCAAAGACTCCCATCAGAAGAGGAATATTCCAGGGAGACACGCTCTCTCCACTCCTTTTCTGCTTGGCACTGTCACCTCTATCTGATATGCTAAATAGAACTGGATGCGGATATAAATGTTACGGCAAAACGATCAGCCACCTTTTATATATGGATGACCTAAAACTATACGCTGCAAATGACAAACAGCTGGAAACACTATTAAAGACAGTTCATGGATTTACCAAAGAAATAGATATGAAATTTGGATTAGAAAAATGCGCCAAAGTAACCATGAAAAGAGGAAAACTAGTTAAAAGTAACAACATCACACTAGATAAAACCAATGAAATAAAAGAATTAGACCAAAGCCAAACTTACAAATACTTAGGAATCCATGAACTAGAAAAGACACAACACACACAAATGAAAGAGAAAATAAAAAAAGAATATTATAGACGAGTTAGATCAATACTAAAAACAGAGCTCAATGCTAAAAACAAGATAATAGGTATCAACACTTTAGCTGTCCCAGTTATAAGTTACAGCTACAATATCCTTAACTGGACACGAAATGAACTGTCCAAAATAGATAGGAAAACAAGAAAAATACTGACAGGATCTAGGATGCATCACCCAAAATCTGACATAGAAAGACTATATATACAACGTATAGAAGGTGGTAGAGGCCTTATACAGCTGGAAAACTACTATAAAATAACCACCATAGGACTGCAAAAATACCTACTTCAGAAGGAAGGAAAACTGATCCAGATAGCAGCAAAACAAGAACAAAACAAAAAACTGTTCTCAGTATTTAAGGAAGCTGACAAATACAAACAAGAAATCATACCACCTAATAAACACGAAGAAGAAGAAGAAGAAGATGATGAAGAAACAACAAAAGCTATAAAACAAATAAAATCCAAACTAAAAATAGAACAGCAACGAACCATGATAAAACGATGGCAAGAAAAGCCCCTTCATGGTAAATACTGCACTAAACTAAACGCAAAAGAAATAGACAAAGAAAGATCCCAGCAATGGTTGAGAAGCTCAGGACTCAAAGCAGGAACAGAGGGATTTTTAATTGCAGCACAAGACCAAAGCCTCCCCACCAGAAATTACCAAAAACATGTAATGAAAAGAAATATTACAAGTAACTGCAGAATATGTGGAGATGGACAAGAAACAATAGATCATATTATCTCTAGCTGCCCAGTCCTGGCTAAGAAGGAATATATTCACAGACATGACAGAGTTGGAACCTACATACACTGGAAGCTATGCCAACATTATGGAATAACAACAGAAAAAAGATGGTATAGGCACACACCAGAAAAGGTTACAGAAAACGAGAAAGCAACCATACTCTGGGATATGCCGATACACACAGATAGAGAAATTAAGACCAACAGACCAGATATAGTTGTCAGAGATCATGAAGAAAAAAAATGCTTTCTAATTGATGTATCAATACCGGCAGATGACAACGTGTCTCTAAAAGAAATGGAGAAACTCTCAAAATACAAAGACCTGGAAATAGAGGTAACTAGAATGTGGAATCTGAAAACAGAAACAATTCCTATCATAGTAGGTGCATTAGGCATGATAAAAAAATATTCAGACAAATACATAACAAAAACACCAGGACTTACAAACACATATATCATGCAGAAAATTGCACTACTAGGCACTGCACACATCCTACGCAGAGCACTTTCCATACAATAACCATCAGAGCATCACAACAAATCACAGCACATACCCAAGGCACACAGAGCTGCGCTCGGTAGTGAAGTGAAAGCACGCTATAAAAATAAAACTACTGAATAATAATAATAATAATAATAATAATAATAATAATAATAATAATAATAATAATAATAATAATAATAATAATAATAATAATACTTGTTGCCATACTTTTTTTTGACAGAGCAAAAATTGGTACGACCACAAACCTGAAGGCATCGTCGAAAATAGAAATGTAAAGACCCTATGGGATTTTATGATTCATTGCGACCATGACATAGAGAATAGGAAGCCGGACATAGACTTAATTGAGAAAGAAACCAAACTATGCTGGATCATAGTTATAGCATTCCCAGTTGACAACAAGGTATGCGATAAGGAAGAAAGAAATGTTGAAAGATATGACAGGTTAGCTTGGGAAGTTAAGCAGCTGTGGTCAATGAAAAAAGTAGCAGTAATACTAATAATTGTTGGAGCCCTGGGGACAGTGAGTAAAAATCTCGAGGAGTACGTGGAAGAAATAGGGGCTGTAATAAGGGTGGATCACTTGTAGAAGACAGCACTGCTTGGAACCGCTCGAATACTCCGGATGGTGCTCGAAAAATAAGGGGTGTTACCTTAGTTCACTGGTAGTGAACAGCTGACACTGTAGTATATCTCCAGCGTTAGAAGCTGTGCAAAGGCAATGATAATGATAATAATAATAATAATAATAATAATAATAATAATAATAATAATAATATAATAATAATAATAATAGCAACATCGAAAAATACCTTAGGAATGAGAATCCAGGTTCGAAATTTCCCAAGACACCTGATGAAGTCTTGAGGGTGTATCAGCCGAAACGCTGTGTTAACAGCGATCAAGATGAGGACAGATATGCATCAAATGTAAATAATGTAAAGAATGTACATAATTCCTAATCTCTTATATATAGAACTGTATAACCGTTGTATATTATATTATAACCGTTGTATAATAATATCTCGGTGCGTGGGAAGATTTTCACGCCATCATCTGATGGTCATACAGAGACATGTTGATTTTATTGTTACTCGAATTTCCTATCTGGCTGCTGGTGAAGAAGCCATGGAGCAATGATTTGACAAATAGTTTCGCAGTTAGTAATGATTTTAACCTACATCTAACAAACAAGTAAATTAGGGGCAATATTAGATTAAAATAATATTTTCAGTATTATCCTCTGTTTAAATGCAAAATATATAACGGAGGATAATGAAAATCGTCCAGTTGTGGCGGGTGAGAATACTAGATGCGTTTTCGTCTCATTGGGCGCTGCATTTGGCTGTTTTTACATATCAACAATAACCAACGAGGAAGAAATGCATTTAGCATTCTCGCAGCCATAGTTGGACAATTTACCATTGCCTTTGAAATATATATTTTGTTTTTAAACACACAACGTCAATAAGAAGTATTATGTCAGAACAAGTACCGTAGTAAATTTGACTTTCCTGATGTGTGATACACAGCTGGCTATTTAAAATCTAATATAGCTTTTATTGTACATAAATGATTGTCAGTCAACCGGACGAGACAGAGTAAGGAAGAGAAAAGGCGAGGAAATAGGAGAGATATATTGTTATCTTATTTTAGTTGAATGTTTCCTATAAATGAAAATATGTGTGTGTAGTGTGTGTGTGTGTGTGTGAATTAAGGCTACCATTGGTTTCACGTTAAGAAAAGTAGGAAAATATTCTAGTGTCTAAAGAAGTTTTCAAGCCTATCACATGGAAAAAGGTGTTCACCTCCATTTTGGAAAACAGTCTCGCTTCGTTCACGGCATTCTCGTAAAATAAAAATAATAACGTCCCTCGATTCATTGATTCGTTGTTTTATAATATAGAAACAAAGGTGCATCATAGAGTTTAGATAACGTAAACACTGAACTTCAGAATATTCTTGCTTACTTGTAATATTTCATTAACAAAATATATGAGTAAACTGTATTTGTGTGAACATTTGTTTTCTAAAACGGTCAGCCATTTGAGACTACCATTTATGTATTTACAAACATTTGCAGCAATAATTATTACTATAAATGTGACTACACAATCTGAATTCAGGAACTGTAGGTTTCCAAGATGTTGACGCCTAATGTTCTCTTTCTTACTTTGAAAGAGATGGTTACATCTCCAGGGCAGCTGACTTCTAAACTTGCACGTGATGTTTTATTTCTTTTATGTCTCAAGCAATTATATGAATATTGATATGTTTCCATTTGCCGAAAGTTTTTCTCTTTTTATCTTCCATCATTATTCCTTGTATGGATACATTTGCATGTATTCAACAACAGAACTATTTTTATCGTTTATCCCAGGGCATTCTTTTCTAATAGATGGTAGTGCACGTATCATTATATGGTTATAGAAACAACTTCCTGCCGCATTGAAAGGAACGTAATGACATATTTGGAAAGCAACAGATCACACGTGCGATATTCTCCCTGAAATGTGACACAATCGACATATTCGCACGCATCGTCTTGTTTAATATCTTCAATGTCTCCTTTGTTTACTAGATATTTTGAAGCTATCATATGTGCTTCAGTTGCAAAAGCGTAATCGTTCAAACGTGATATCGTGTAGCAGCCACGAAACCAGGAGAGGTTACACATACTGTCAATGTATACATGATCCTCAAGATTACGGGGTAAATTTTCAGAGTGACTATTTTGGATCTGAAGAAGGTTTCTCTTCTACATATTCATTGAGGTTCATATATA
Source organism: Octopus sinensis (assembly GCF_006345805.1). Classification (NCBI taxonomy): domain Eukaryota; kingdom Metazoa; phylum Mollusca; class Cephalopoda; order Octopoda; family Octopodidae; genus Octopus; species Octopus sinensis. The sequence goes on from NC_043005.1 coordinate 25,384,106, forward strand.
TATATAGTGTTTGTGTGTGTGTGTTTGTATGTCACACAAACACACACACACATACGACGGGCTTCTTTCAGTTTCCGTTTACTAAATCCACTCAGAAGGCTCTGGTCGGCCCGAATCCATAGTAGAAGACACTTGCCCAAGGTACCACGCAGTGGGACTGAACCCGGAACCATGTGTTGGTAAGCAAGCTACTTTCCATACAGCCACTCCCGCGCCTATATGTTCACTTTATTTGTTATTTTTGTTTTCTTATTGTATGCCACATTAAATCGTATTCCATAATCGCAGGGACTTTCTCTCACAGTCGCCCAATGATATGTCTTAAAATTTAGGCTTCGGTTTTTTTATAACCTACCGTTATAGTGAGTTGATGAGGATTCTTAGATTCTCGATTGCATGGCTCTCGTCTCCTATTATGGAGATATTATAAACTTGTGAATACATCATACAAGGCTTCTAGAATGATTTCGTCCTACTGCAGTTGCGTTTTTCATTTTAAATAACTATATTCAGTTCTCAGGTCTATTTTGATTATCTTCTTTCAGTGTTAAGTAGGATATTCCAGTAGTCAAGATATAGATAAATAGTTAGAAAGATAGACAGAGAGATAAAAAGAGAGGAAGAGAGGGGTAGAGATGAAGAGAGAGTGGAAGAGAGAGAGAGAGGGAGAGTGAGAGAGAGAGAGACAAATGTCAATTTCTGTTTATTGTCTTCCCGTTTTATTCGTCAACTATCCTAGGAATAATATATTATTTTTCTTAAGCATCAGCATTTTTTTTTCGAGAGAGAAGTATGGAGCGTTAGTGTAACAAACTGGGTCTCATATGGTAGTGTTACAGATTTCAGACAATCGCCGTCGTCCATCTTCGGAACGTAACATAATATGTCAACATCTCCATTAATATTGAAATTTTCAGTGGCGCAGATGTTTCCGACACTTTAACGCTAACTTGTGGTGTTTTTATGCACAGGCCTCCAGCACATACATAAATACATACATCAATATTTACATACACACACACAAATACACACACACACATAGACACACAGGCACACACATATCTATCCATATATGTGTGAGTGTGTAAACACATCTATCTATCTCTCTCTCTTTCTCTCTCTCTCTCTTTCTCTCTCTCTATTTCTCTCTCTCTCTCTCTCTCTCTATATATATATATATATGTATATATGCATGTATGTATGTATGTATGTATGTATGTATGTATGTATGTATGTATGGATGGATGGATGGATGGATGGATGGATGGATGCATATGTATAGACTGTTTGAAGTTGTGTAAAAGGAAGCAGTCAAAAATTGGGATGAACCTTTATTTGCGCTTTCGTTTATAAACGAATTCGTTAAAGAAAAATCCAAATCATTTCGAATTTGATTTTTCCTTGGAGAGTTCATAAACAAACGAAAGCGGTAACAAAGGGTTACACAAAATTCTGACTGCCTCCCTTTTCTCAGTATATATATATATATATATATATATATATATATATATATAAGGGGAGTGTATGTATGTCATTATTCAGTTCATTTCAAGATTTCTTGCCAATAGAGAATGAACCAGTTTCTAATCTAGATTCAAGGCTCCTTCATTGGAATTTCAACATCAGCAACAGGGTATTTTTGTATGTATGTATGTATGTATGTATGTATTATGTATGTATGTATGTATGTATGTATGTATGTATGTATGTATGTATGTATGTATTATGTATGTATGTATGTATGTATGTATGTAGTATGTATGTATGTATTATGTATGTATGTATGTATGTATGTGTGTATGTATGTGCAGATTTGTAGGTTTTATGTATGTATTCTCATGCATATAGTTACATATCTAGACATGCTCATATGTATTTAAACGATAAACTTGTGGACAGTTTTACAGATTTTTACAGTTCCAGTGATGGATTGGATCTATAGTCTTTGAATTTGCATTCTCCTTTCTCGTTTTGAGAAGCCTGTGTGTGTGTGTAAGTAATGTATGCATATTTGCATGATTTTCTGAGTGTTTTATAGTTACTCTTATAAATTTCTCATCAAGAACTGCTCGCTAACCAAGTAACAAGGCTTTTCATTGGAATTTATACGTCCAAAAAGTGGTAGCCGCTTATATACCGTGGCAGCCGCTTATATACCGTGGTACTCGGTCGGTTACGATGACGTGTGTTCCAGTTGATCCGATCAACGGAGCAGCCTGCTCTTGAAATTAACGTGCAAATGGTTGAGCACTCCACAGACACATATACCCTTAACGTAGTTCTCGGGGAAATTCAGCGTGACACAGATTGTGAAAAGCCTGCCCCCTTTGAAATACAAGTACAACAGACACAGAAAGAAAGAGTGAGAGAAAGTTTTGGTGAAAGAGTACGGCAGGGTTCGCCACGTCCACTCCCCTGCTGGAGCCTCGTGGAGCTTTAAGTGTTTTCGCTCAATAAACACTCACAACGCCCAGTCTGGGAATCGAAACCGCGATTCCACGACCGTGAATCCGCTGCCCTAACCACTGAGCCATTGTGCCTCCACAGTCGCTTATATAAGTATATATGCACATATTTATTCACAAGTATGTATGTAGAGATTTATGCATGTACACAAGTATACATATGAATACGTACGCATATAGACATCTATGGGTATACGTTGCTGCATGACTGTTGTCAATGAAAACGTGGATTTGTATGCATGCGTACACAAACATGTTTCCATCACAATATGTATTATATAGACGTTTTACATACTAAGCTTCTTAAATGTTTTGTAGCTTATGAGAGTGCCTTCGATGGGTTATTACTGAAATGTCTCGATTATGGTTTGTAGTTTCAAGAAAACCCGGATTCTTAATTTTTGTACTGAGACCGTTAGTGACGTATGCAGTCGCCCCACTAAAATTGGTAGAAATGTAAAGTTATAGACTGGTTGAGAGCTATTGCATGTCTCTCAGTTGTGTATGTGTATGTATGTACATAAATATACGTTTGCATACACGCATGCACACACACACACACACATACGCACACACACACACATATATAAGCATGTACATATGTATCATTTTAGCTGCATTATCCGCTAAATATTGATTTATCGATAAGAGACAAAGCACAAATTAATTCCATGTAAACCTCAGTTTTTCAGTTTAATAAGTTATGGTTTGTTTTCCATTATTAATAAAGCTGTTGTGATGGTTAATTTTATTGTCGCGAGCGTAGTATTTACTGGCCGTGTTGACTATTTTTATTGTTGTCGAGTCCAAGTCAGCTCTGAGCGATCATAACTATAAACGAATATGCTACAGATAATCTAGATTATCCAGTGTGTCCTTTATTTATCAATCTTGATCTGAGAAGATAGGGAATGGGTCGTTAGTTACAGCAGGTCACTCATTCGTGGAATGGCTACTTAGTGTTGTCGATAATTGATGTTGTTGTCGACCCTCGTGTGGTTTATCCACTGTCCTATTTCAATAAACATTTGACCAAAGACATTGCAGCATTGACCAGCCTGTCCTTTCTTTCTGTATAGTGTAAATTTAGGGAGAGTTGGCCTTTACATTGTAACAGTTGGAGCGGCCACATAGAAACACCTTCCTTGGCTCCAGGAAACATTTCTTATAGGTATTTCTGTGGTTGACTGATATTGAGGGTTGTTGAATGGTCAGGCGCAAGAAAAATACGAGATCTGATACTGATGTGTAAAAATGTCGAACTACACCTTTTTACCTCATTGCAACTAGCAGCATATTTTCTATTACTAAAGAGAGCACAGTAAAATTGACGAATGTTTAACGACATAATTTTTGTGATCAACTCACCTTGAGGTACAAAACAAAAAAAAAAAACATGGGTTCAATAAGGCGGTGAGCTGGCAGAATCGTTAGCACGCTGGGCGAAATGCTTAGCGGTATTTCGCCTGCCGTTACGTTCTGAGTTCAAATGCCGCCGAGGTCGACTTTGCCTTTCATCCTTTCGGGGTCAATAAATTAAGTACCAGTTATACACTGGGGTCGATATAAGCGACTTAATCCGTTTGTCTGTCCTTGTTTCTCCTCTCTGTGTTTAGCCCCTTGTGGGTAGTAAAGAAATAGGTATTTCGTCTGTCGCTACGTTCTGAGTTCAAATTCCGCCGAGGTCAACATTGCCTTTCATCCTTTCGGGGTTGATAAATTAAGTACCAGTTGCATTCTGGGTTCTCCAAAATCTCAAGCCTTGTGCCTAGAGTAGAAAAAAAGGGTTCAAATCTACCTAATGTCCGCATTGTGCTTATGAACTTTTTTTAGGCAAATATCCATTAATTAAAATCTCACTCTCAAAGATAATTGTGTTCGAGTTAAACTATATTTGAAATCTTGATGAGGTAGTCATAAATGGCGTACCTTTGGTCATATGACTGTTCAATCAGAGTCGGCCTCCCACAGCAATTTTAAATAGTAACAACGTAAAGAAGCACTCTGTGGGATTAAGACAAACAAATCAAAATGGGTTACGAATTGAGGGAAGCTGAAAAACCTGAGTTGAATGGATTCAAAAGAAATGCGTCTGGAGACAAATGTTAAGAAATCAGGATACTGAACAGAATGGAACTTAATGTATTACTATTATTATTTGTTTATTGACTGTGTGATGATGGGCAATGAAGATGCAGATGAAGGACCTGAATGCAGAATATTGAGCGACGAAAGCGTAAATCCTTCAGAAGTTCGTCACTGAAGTTTGTGTCACCTGCAAAATCCTCTTTTGAAACAGATTCAGCTTTGGTAATATGGTAATATAAGAGAATTTTTATTCAGTTTCAATTCTAGTTGAAACCATCAAATTTTACATTTACATTGCAGAAAATAAAAACAAAATAAAAGAAATCGCACCAACAAAATATCCGTCCGCTGCATTAAGCTTTCTTTTGGTTGTAGACTTAATACCTAAAAGCACAACCAGGTCCTTGGATGTCTTTAGCAATTTCTACAATTACAAAGATTTAGACCAGGTCATTGGCCAGAGAATTGCTCAAAATCTTTAAACGTATTTTTTTGTTTTGCCTACTGTAATAGAAAATCAGTCTGGTATTTGTCCCCTCTTTACTCTCTACTAGTACGTCGGACACATTGTCATTTCCTGGGTGTTAACGTCTGATCACTCACTCAATTTAACCCTTTACATTTTATTGGGAGACTTTGGTGGAGTCCCTGTATATATATTTTTCCAAGAATATGATTTAAGATCCTTGTTCCGTTTACTTGCAAACATCTAATTTTTACTGCAGTAATTCATGTGTTATCTATTTCATCCGCCTTTTCTCTCTACCTGTCCGTCGAACAGACTGTATCATTAGGCACACGAGTTAATCCATTTGCCGTTAAACAAAACTGAGTTCATTCTGTTGTAAGTATCAGAAAAGGGACTAACTTGGTATAATTATTCACTGTCTCGTGACTGTATGTCTAGAAGTTTCTAAAAATATTCAGAGGCGGTTCAATTTCCTCCTCTGAGTAACCCATAAACAAAAGAGGAACTTCCACCCCTTCCCCAAATACTTCGCTTTATTGAAACAGAACATATATCGATAATATCTCACCAGTCTTAAGCTTGATCTATTCAGAAAGGGAAATGAATGACATCGCCTTTGCCTCATGCTACCTACTTCATCGAACACCACAACCATCTATAAAATTCACTCCAGTTGAATAATCTTCCAAAGAACTTAGAATGATTCTTTTTCTTTTTGTGAGACTGGGCGAAATAAAGTTAGAATAGGTCAAACAAGACAATTAGTCTCGCATTTATAAAATAGAAGAAACTACAATACAGCAATTAAAATAGAATGATTAATGCGTTGCAATGAATATCTTTACTCGTCAGAATATATCTTACTGTTTCAGAAAAATCAATAGAGAAATATTACTTGGCATTTTGCTTTATTTCTGATATTTGTGATGAGAAAGATTTTAAATGATTATAAAACTGAAAATTTGTCTATAAATTATTATTTTCTATTCTCGGCACAAGGCTCGATTTTTTTTGTGGGGAGAGGCAGTACGATCCCAGTACGCAACCGGTACTTAATTTATCGACCACGAAAGGATGAAAGGCAAAGTCAACCTCGGCGGAATTTGAACTCAGAATTTCGCCGAGGTCGACTTTGCCTTTCATAAGTCATTGTTTTCTACTCTGGGCACAATGCCCGAAAATTTGGGGGAAGGGGCCAGTCGATTTGTTCGACCCTAGTACGCAACCGGTACTTAATTTATCGGCCTCGAAAGGATGAAAGGCAAAGTCGATCTCGGTGGAATTTGAACTCAGAATTCCGCTGAGAACGACTTAGTCTATAAATTACTGCGAGCAAAATTTGTTCAGAACAGTAGTTTATTGAATCGAGGACAATTTCGGTAATGACGAATTCGAAACAAATCATAGTGATGATCTAATGGGACCAATTTAAAGTTCGTGGCTCACACCTCTCATTGCAGAATCAATGTTCACATAAAGCTATATTCTAAGAACTTTGGTTTATGTTATATACATATTATATATTTTTGTTAATAACTTGCTTTATTTTATCATATGTTATATTAAGATTGGTAACATGTGAAGTCGTGGAATGGCTGAATCAATGACAATAAGGCAATCTGTTTTCCTGTAGCTACTGTTTTTGAATTCAACTCGCCTGCCGTAAACTTTATTTTCCAGGCTTCTAGTTCATTCGCAATATGAGAGTAACATTCTAGGAGTTCGTTCCACTGATTACAGACCAACATATTCAAATGCGCAACAATTTTAAGGATAATATGTTTATAATATATTTGAAAATAGAAACATTTGCATAAATTTCTGGGGTCTAATATATGATTAATGGTAAAAATGTATAGATTAGAGCGGAGCGACTGTTTTTGTTCTTATTGCATAGCTCCAGATAGCCTCTGTTTCATCTGACCTATGATAAATCCTACTACAACAATCACTCGACTATCGCGAGTGTTACGTTCCAAAACTCCACCGCGATAGGTGAAAATCCGCGAAGTAGAAACAGTACTGTACTGTATATTTTTATTATTATTTTCATAATTTGTATATATTTATTATATTATAAATGCAAACCAACACCACAGAGGAATCGATGTAAGCTTAAATAATAAACTGCAAAAGGTGAACCGCGATAGGTGAACCACAATAGGGCGAGGGATTGCTGTATGTTACTTTGGCAACTGTATTCATTGTATCTTACAGAGTAGCAAGAGGGAATTCGACAGAGATTTGTTTGCTATTTCTAGCAGACAAAGAGACTGCACAGCAGCACATATATTACATTCATCCTCTTGAAGGGCTATGCTCTCTTAGATCCTTGACAACCATATTCTTCAGCGGTAAGCGACAGACATTACCATTCCAATTACCTGTGTACTGAATAATACTTCACTACATGTATTGAATAATAATAAACTTGCCTCTTCTCAACAAACAGAAGAAAGAGCATTTGTATGAAATATACTGGATGTGATGTTTTTCGAAACCAGCTTATACTGCTTCTTTTTTTCTCTCTCTCTTTCTCTTTGTTCTCGAGCTTTTCTTAATTCTTCTAAGACATTCCACATCACTCATAGAATTATGTATGATTTTAAGCAGTTCTTGTACCTGAACTTTTGTTTTCACTTGCGTAATTCTTCCTAAAACGTTTTTTTGGATGTCGTGTCTTTCATACAAAAAAATAATAATAATAAATAAATAAAAATAAAAAATAAAATATAATCAGTTCAACAAACTCTTTATATTATTAAATATTCTATATTTAGCAGCGGAACACGAACTTTGATATTTTAGAGATTGCGACGTCCAGCTAATGTTATGGACAACTTTTATGAAGTCATTCCAGCAGTTTGACTGATTGCTTATAAAAAAAGAAAACCATGTTTCTTTGACCTAAATACTCTTTAAATACTAAAAGTTTGATTTATATTTTTATGTCATGTGTAGTCCATAGGCGCTTTTTTAAGTTTGGGGAGCAGTTTCATGCTTTTCCAATAAGGACAAAAATTTTAACAATGTGTTACCAGGGTGTACAAAAGATTGAATAATCGACAAAACTTTCATATTGACGACACTGCAGGGTTTAATACAACGCTGTGTAGGAGTTTAAGGTGTTATCACAATATTTTAGACTCATATCGACTCCAAGGACCTTATTAGCATCAGAGAACTTATCTTTGTGTAGTTGCATTTGAGCCTCTATATGTGCGCATCCGCGGATGAAATTTCTCTGATCAGGAGCGATTGATACTGTTGTTGAAGGTCAATGCCTTTATGAGAGGAATATCTTTGCGGAAATGTATTATTTCCTTTAAAGCTACGAGGAAAACTCCAGCAAAATATAATATTAATAATGTTGGTACAATAACATCTCCATGTTCGAGGCTATTACACTTCAGAGAAGGAACCATGAAAGGTAGCACTTGCTTCCTTGTCTTCATGTAAAGAATACAAGAGGGAAATTAACTTCTCAAAATAACCCAATCTTAGTAGAACCTACGAAAATATATATATCTCCGTATGAACAGTGTCAAACGTCTTATAAAGAAACCAATAAAGGCAGTGATATTGTGGTATCATCTCATCTCTCTAGTTCTGTGGAAACTGGTGGACATTAAAGCGTTCTCCGTTTTACAGGGAAGCCACACTGAGATATTCGGAAGAATATTTTCCTGATAAAGGCGATATGGATTTTTCCGCTTTGTTTTAATACTTCGCTTGTAAATTGAATCAACGCTTTTTTTCTATCTCCAATTTTGGAAAATATTCCTCTTATTTTATAGAAATTCGGGCTTTTTAAAATTTGAGTCACTTCAGCCATCATTCAAGAAGCATTTCTATCATTAATTATATTAAAGAATCATTAAATTGTTTGGCATAGTCTTGGCATAGTCTTTCCTAAAGTAGACTGCAGAATCTTCATCGATACAATGTCAATTCCCCAAGCCCACGTAATGCTCACACCACCTTTCCTTCTCATTGTTATCAAGTTCTGTGTATGTTTCCTAGTTATCTTTCGACGCAGGAGAAAAACGGTAGCAAAATCTCTGACATTACTTAACGTCTTATAAAACATCTTTATCACGAGAAATCTAGAGACCACCCAACTGAATAGTTCTCTAAGTTTCAGGGGCCGTACACTGAAGACGGTAGAAAATTTTATCAATATACTGAAAATTTTACATGGATAGGTCGAAGTGATGGCTTGCTCTAATTTTTAAAAATATTAAAATTGTTATTATTCTTGCGAATCACCAAACATTATTAGTGGTCGCAGTGTAGATTCGATATTGCAAGTTATTATGGTGACGTGATAAATGTACAAGTAGTCTTCTGAATGCTGACAGTCCTGTCAGCAATTGTTGTTGTGGTTAATGAAATTTTGTTGAATTGTAGCTAGGAGGTGTTGAGAAACAGTTACTGAAAGGAAAGGGGGCTGTTAGTGAAAATATGTTTGGGATTCACTGCTCTAGGTGGTTAATCAACTCTTACATTACATTTGAAAAGCAGAGAGATTATTTAAATAATGTACACCAAGAATCTTATATAACACGGGATGGACATCGTTGGAATATAATCTAAGGCTGGAATATCTGGGAAGACACGAACTGATATTCCAGTATGACAGCCTCAAAGTTTTGTATATTATCGAACCCATGTCTTTTTCTTAAAAACGGTGTGTTGTTAACTAAGTAGGATTTCGTTGCTATTTCTAGCTGGTCGAGCGAGCGCATAGATGCTCCTTTGTATTTTAATTGTAATTTTTGTTTGAGTTTTATATATCCTCTTTTCTGAATTGTTTTGTAAAGCAAACCAAATATATTGTAATGGTCGCAGCATACCACAGTTTATGGACTTATTTTATAGACATATCATGTAGGGTATATGGTAATGGCTAAACTCTAATTATGGACTTCTCCTAATGGCTATGTCACAACCGCCAAAACGTAATCATTACTGACAACACAGTTTTCCGTGACACTTCCTGGAGTCACATGATCAAATGATATTTGTGTGTGTATCGGCGTGTGTAATGTAGATTTCCATAAATATTTTGAGAAAGCCGCCGTTTTAAATAGATATTCTATTCTAATGTTTGCTTTGAATGTTTCACACTCAAACACCAGTTATTGCTATCAATATCAGCAGAAAAATGATAATTATTGAAATAATAGTTGTAAAGAAAACAAAGAAGAAAACATAAAAAGAAAGAAATTAAAAGTAATGGAAACGGCAACCAGCATCAAGTTCAGCAGTGAAGGCTGCAAATTAGAATACTAGAGATGAAAATATCACAGAATGTCGTGAGAAGAAAACAGTGCAATGGAATCGATTATAGATTCGTGTTAAGTTCAATAAGCAAGAGAAATCTGACATAATTGAGAAAATGAATATGAAGGCAGTAAGCCGAGATGATAATGAAATGAAAAATAATAAATACTGCTTAACTGCATTTGATGAATAGGTTTTGTGCTGTATATATTTAAACTAGAAGGTCAATAAATACATTAACAGCTTAATGTGTAAAACTGTCTCGTAACAACTTACCGAAGGGGACACAAACAGAGTGGAATGATCGGACTAAATGATTTTTGGCATTTAGTAATGTCCCATTAGATTTGTGTTCTAATGAGTAAAACAAGACAGAAGAATAGCTCTTCAAGAGAAGTCGTGTGACAGAGACAAAATTATGATGAACCAAATTCTTTAATTCGGAGTAAATTCTATTTGGCGACGAGTTACTTCTTCCTGCGTTGTGGGTTCTAATCCAATCCAATTCACTCTAGATAGAAATTGGTCCTTTATTCTTCCAAAGATAGAAACGAGAAATTGCGGTGGTACAGATGGGACTATACACCTTCGCCTTACAAGCTTATATTACAGTGGCCAAGGCAGAGTGTTGATTTAATTGAATATATTAATTCTCCATAGGCATGTAATTATATATATATATATCAGAAATAATTAATAAATATTGATTATATGACTGAAATGTATTCTGGGGTGGATTAGTAAGTAGTTGAGCCATCAGTGAAGGCTCAGTGTAGATGTAGGTTTTCCATGGAATGAAAGTCAACGGGAGTTCGACTGGAGAAGAGAAAGTACCCAACAAAAGATAACATACAAGGGTTCAACACAGGCTTCAACTTTTATTATAGATTTCACCTCTACCTATAGCTTAATATCCTTTCTAATATTGGCACAACGCCTGAAATTTTGTAAGGAGGGGAGTAGTCAATTACATCGACGCCAGAATTTCACTGGTATTTAATTTATCTATACCGAAAGAATGAAAGGCAAAGTCGACCTTGGAGGAATTTGAACCCAGAACGTAGCGACGGGCGAAATACCGCTAAGCATTTTGCCCCTTGTGCTAACGATTCTGCCAGCTCACCGCCTTTTCCAGTAGGAAGAATATCGTTATACGATATTCTTGCTATTAGATTACTAGATTAGGAATATAGACAAAGTTTCGACATATCTGAACAGATGTAAATTCTGCCACAATTAGTACCGGAAAGAATCGTTTATATATTGTAATAAATTCAAAAAGAAAGAAAAAAGGCCGCACAGCCACGTTAGCATGATTGCTGTATATTGAATCTAAGCAACGGAAAGACAAGTGAAGGCTAATGAAATATTTTCTGCACGATATCATACCGGAGCCAGAAAGTTTGAAATTCTTTGTGAAGATAACAGGAAGAGGAAATAAAGCGTTAGCTGGTTCAGTCACCTGTACAAAGTTTAATGATTCTTTCATCTCGACCTGAGTTACGTTCTAGCTTCACTGAACAAATGAACTTTCAACAAATGTTACCAATTCTCTCATAATGGCGTTTATACCAAAGTTCCTGTTTCGGCGAAGTTGTTTCGGTAAATGTGTTTCATAAAAATAAACTCAGTACAATTGGTCATCTGTAAAAATGTAAATGCAATTGTTTTATCTACCAATTTTATTTGCATCTATCTTAAATGCTGATGTGCAATGTCAAGTAATAATACATTGCAGAATGAAAAAAAAATTAATAAAGAAGCTCGTAGATGACTATATTGGAATTCATTTAGCTTAAAGTACACATTCAACTGATAGAAACCAGTTCAGGCCTAAGGAGGTCATATATCAGAAAGGAGATACAGTCAATAACAAAATCTTTCTCCTCAACAGTTAAAGGTTAAGATGAAAGATTTGTTTCTTAGTTACATATTGATTTCTAAATGAGATCAAATGGAAGGTGGGTAACGGAAGATGCTGAGTGAAAGTAAAATCGGTCACGTCGATATATTTGTACTTAGGAAATAGAGGGAGGGAAATGTTCAAGTAGCACAAGAACTTTGAAAATAGATGTATGAAAATGGAAGAACCGAAAATGCATTCACTTGAAATCCTGATGCAAGCAGACAGGTGACGCCAGTACCAAAAGGATTTGCAATCTGCCTTTAGAAGAACACTTGGAAATACACTCGCTCTCCTCATTTTATGGAATGCAATTCGTAGCACTTGAGGAAGTAATTGGCAACACAAAAGTACAAACAGAATTAATCGTACATACCTACATACGAGATAAATTGTTATTTATGTTAAGGTATTTCATTTGCTACTGAAGCGTTCCAGTCGATTCATCGCCAATTCTAAATATTATAAAAGCGTCAATAAACATTTGTGCCAACTTCATGCACATCTGGTTGTGTTAATAAGCTTGTGTTACAGTTCTTTCGATTGTTTAAGCCATGGCAGTTTAAATAATATTGGTGCATCGTCGGCAGAAGAGAAAGCAATCATGGTTGTGTGACTGAGAAGTTTACTTCTCAACTCCGAGGCTGCTGGTTCAGTATTTTAAACAACCATCTTCGACCAAATCATCCATTAAAAATATGCCACGTAATTGAAAGTTTGTAGATAGAGACGCGACCCCCCACCAACCTCCACACACCCACACACATACACACATACACACACATTAATGTATGGTTAATTTCGAGTTTTAATAAAAGTAATTTTACATTACTATGAAGAATTACCAAATACATTTTGTACAGTACATACTTATATTTATCATACTTTTACTAGACGAGTGGTATCAGTGATTTCAAACTCACGGCCTCCTACCCTGCATTGATGAATGCTTGGAAACCGAAACTTCGGAGTCACTATCACTATACTTCTGGTGGATGTGTGCGTGTGTGTGTGTGTTTGTGTGTGTGTGTGTATGTGTGCGTGCGCGTGTGTGTATTTGTATACATTTCCGTAAGTGTGTGTATCTTATATATACTTCGACTAAGGAAATAAATACCGACAGGAAAAGTAAAAGAAAAGCACTTTTGGAATAAGGTCCCTTGTTATATTTTGTTCAGCAGTGAATCACATACACACTCTGCTGTAACGTGGGTCTTTCCGCTGTCAGGAATGCAATTAATTAGCGCAGTGATTGCTCAGTTAGTCACATACACTAACGAAATTATTAGTCACTAACCGCATTTTAATTTTTTGTTACGTATTTTTAGGGGTGTTATTATTATAAATTTTGGTAAGAGCAGTTAAAATTTATTATTATTGTCAAGGTCCATTGCGGCTATTTAAACATAAGTATGCTTAGAAAATTACTATTTTTAAATCTCACAACGTGAGATATTCAGCGACGCTACTTTGTAGTAAAGATTATTTGCCAACATAACATGGCAGTCCTGGTTTAGGACTAATGTTGCTGTCTCCTGGGACTAAATTACTGCAACATTAGTCCTGAACCAGGACTGCCATGTTGTTTTGGCAAACAGTCTTTACTACAAAGTATGCTTAGTTCATTACAAAAAAACTCATCCTATTTTGCAAATTGTAAATGGGCATTGATTTACCATCATCTGTTAATTTGTTTGTTTAATGGAATGTTGGTTCTCTATTAGGATTGTGTTTAATTATTCAACTGATAAGGGGTATTTTGCTTGCTATAGATTATACATTATGTATTGAGATATCTTTTGAGACTGTGTATTCACAACAAAGGCAGTATAACACTTATTTCCGTTCTCCATTTTCTAACTTCAAAACTGTCTGCATAAGCTATTACATATCTTTTCCTTGTGGTGTGTAAATAAATATTCATTATTCATTGGACGTGATTCCAATCCATTTTCATTAATGTAATATTCATATTCATGCGAGCTGGCAGAAACGTTAGCACACCGGGCGAAATGCGTAGCCGTATTTCGTCTGCCGTTACGTTCTGAGTTCAAATTCCGCCGAGGTCGACTTTGCCTTCCATACGTTCGGGGTCGATAAATTAAGTACCAGTTACGCACTGGGGTCGATATAGTCGACTTAATCCGTTTGTCTGTCCTTGTTTGTCCTCTCTGTATTTAGCCCCTTTGTGGGTAGTAAAGAAATAGTAATATTCATATCTTCTTCTTTGCCACCTCCTGGTTTAAATATATAAATTCGAAGGAAATGTATAGAATGACCTTCTCCTTTGAATTTTTCTTCTCATTTGAGCGAGTCAAACAAAAACCTAGCGGTAATTGTCAAAGAAAAGGGGAAATAATTCAACAAATTAAGAATTAGTCTTTTGAAAGTAGTTCTTACAGACTCATGATTGTTTTTTAAGTAAAAGAGAGCTATGGACATAAGTTTCGGTCTATTTGATCTCAACAAAATTGTAGAGTCTCGCTAAGTCTTTTTGATCAGTTGACAGATTTTTGCATTTTGCAAATGTGTTGCTGCTGATCCATGATCAATAAACCTTGTCACTAAAGTCATTACAACTAAGAACAGCCATAAAATGCAATGTCTCTCAGTATGCTGTGTGGTAAGAAGTTTTGTTCCAAACTACGTGATTCCGGTCTCGGTCCCACTGCATGGAACCTTGGGCAAAAGTCTTCTGCAAAAACCCTAAGTCGGCCAAAGCCTTGTGAGTGGATTTGTAGACGGCAAATAAAATAATCCCGTCGTATATATATATATATATATATATATATATATATATATATATATGTATATAAAATAAGCCCGTCGTATATATATATATAATATATATATATATATATATAATATATATATATATATATATACGACGGGCTTATTTCATTTTCCGTCTACAAATCCACTCACAAGGCTTTGGCCGACCCGCGAGTAAAAGTTATCTACTTGCTAAACTAAAATCAGAAACCAATTGGTCCAGGAAATTAGATGGTAAAATGTTTCTATTTTTTCATTTCGTTCCTGTCGAATTTTATCCCTAATTTTGTGGTTATAGAACCTAGCTGTTTTTTCTACCATGTTGAATCCCATGAATGGATTCCTTATGTGTTTAAATGTACACTGTATTATATATATATATATATATATATATATATATATATATATATATATATGTATGTATGTATGTATATATGTATGTATTACCTATGTATGTCTTTCTCTTTGTGTTTGCCTCCACTACCGCGTGACAGCCGGTGTTGCTTTGTTTATATCCCCGTAAGTAACTGAGTGGTTCGACGAAAGTGAAATAATAAATACCAAGTATTTTTTTTTAAATAAGTACTTGAGGTCGGGTTCGAAAACATCCGTTTGAGGAGGTACCGCAGTCCAATGACTGAAACAAGTAAAAGGTAAAATATATATGTATATATTTGATTTCAGAATACTGTGTGATTTGAAGGTGATTTGCGTGATATTTCTAATAAATGGATCTGCTAAGCAGAAAATCCTCAATTGGATTCATATCGAATGTGCATCACATCTGTTCGTCTAATTCGTGCTGTGATTTATAACGGTATCTTCTGTCAGAACAAAACTCTAAACCGTTCACCCATGCACATACTCTATCTCTTCCTCCTTCTTTTCATCTCCTACCTCCTCTTCATTTCGCCTACCCCGTACTCTCCCTGTGATAAACTTACAAATAAACACATACGTGTGCAGGGAAAAAAATCATATCTTATTTCAGTTGACTTTGAACGGCAGCCGACGATTATTTCTTTTTCATCAAAGAATATTTACATATTTGTGTATATAATTTTCAAATAGCTTGACAACTTGACTTATCATACTCAAACTTTCTTGTATCGCGAAAAGTTAAATAACAACAAGTTTAACCGACAACGAGTCGGGTAAGAAATATTATGACAGCCAAAACTATATTTATGATGTTGCTAGAATTTTGATGTACTTATTCCCATAACTTGATACAAAGTACTGCATCAGGCTAAAAGACCGTATCATTTCTCGGTAATTTGAACAATAATAGTTAACACACAATCCATTTTATTTAATTATAAATTGTCAGATTCATCGTAAAGTGTATAAAAACAAACAATACTGAATAATGTAGTCGAATATAAATTGAGAAACTTTATTCTGAAATCACTAAATCAAAACGGCAACAACACCTTATAACAGCTTTTATAAGTGTTTCTTAAAATGAGGTGTATATACTACCGGTGAGATGTGATTTAGTTCAGAATGGGGTCTGTGCAAGTAATAAGGGAATAAAACGTAATTTGAATAACTACATATGTGTGTTTATGTGCGTGTGTGTGTATATGTGCGTGCGTATATATGTGTGTGTGTGTGTGGGGGGGTCTATAGTGAATTTTGCTGCTCCGTTTTGAGGCACACAATTTTGATGGAAAATCGATGTATGTCCAAGAACAAAATTAAATAATAGGCACGGGTCTATTTGGAAGCTTTGTAAAAGCACGTCCTGCTAGAAATAGGGCGATCAAATCATCTCCAAATCTCACGGTACTCATCATTTTATAAAGAGGGAATGACACATAGAACAGTGAAGTATAATACAGGCAAAACATATGGGATGGTCACGTTTGGAACTGCTGTATATATACACAGTCTACTGCTTACATCAAAGTGACATTTTCACAAATCACAAGTGTTGATTGCAAACTTGGAATGTTATTTAACACTTGAAGTTGTATTCTAATATCTGCAATAAACGATTTCCACAACAAACCATTTACACCTGATAGACACAGCGGGCAACTTCCATCCAAATCCCACACAAAATTTTTGTCATCATCATCAGGTCTATTACCAACACAAGAGTGTGGCTCATATGACAAAGGTTCGGAGCAATTGTATTCACCTCAATAGACGTCATTGATTGGTTGAAATTGCCGAAATGCAAGAAATTAAACAACAGATAGCTTACAAACTACATAATTTTCTCCAGAAAGCCAAGAGAAAAGGATGTTTTATAAACACATTCTACCAGCATACGAAGTATAAAAGTATTTAGTTACAAAGAAATTATTTTAAAAATCTGCCGGTCAAAGCGAAAAGATCCCGAAGAAGAAGTCCTGGCGTCGACTTGTTCAAGTAAAGGCGGTGCTCCTGCATGGTTGCAGTCAAATGAATGAAACAATTAAAATAATAAAAGAATATATTGACTACACTACATACGCATATAAATGCACACAAGTGTACTCAAGGTTATGCGCCTACAATGACTACTACAGAAACATTACATTAGAGAGAGATGAGAGCCTCTGAGCAATCGTTCAAATTTTCAGAAATGGTAGCTAAAATTTTGAAAGGGAAAATCCCATCGTATAATATAGTCATGATGGTCATGAATAGGAGGCATATTGTCATTGGTCTTCTCAGTCAGAGCTAACCCAGAGTTAGGAGGCAACAGCTAAGAGCGGAGTGCATTATATGCTACTCAGCAACGAAGTCTTTGAGATGTTGTGTAGATTGTTAGAAATAGCAGCAAAATTTGTCGCAAATCTCACATAGTACAGAATAATAATAGGATATATTCAACAATCGAAGGAGGAGGAGGAGTAAATGTGTGTGTGTGTGTGTGGTGTGTATGTATATGCATACATGCATGTATGTATGTATATATGCATGTATGCATGTATGGATGCATGCAAGAAAATATGTATAAAGAGTGCATATATGTATATGTATACATATATACATATAGGCTCAGGAGAGGCTGGTTCCGGGTTCAGTTCCGCCGCGTGACACCTCGAGCAAGCGTCTTCTACTATAGCTTCTGGCCAACCAAAGCCTTGTGAGTGGATGTGGTAGACGAAACCTGATAGAAGTCCATCGTATATATATATATATATATATATATATATATATATGTATGTATGCACGTATATGTATTTGTGTGTTCGTGTTTGTCTTCCCCATCGCTTGACAACTGTGATGGTGGTGTGTTCACGGTCTCGTAAATTAGTGGTTCAGGAAAAAGGACCGATAGAGTAAATACTAAGCTTACAAAGAATAAGTCTTGGGGACGATTTGTTCGAGTAAAGGTGGTGATCAAGCATGGCCTTAGTCAAATGACTGAAACAAATAAAATAGAGTACATTGCATATGCATTCACAAAATTTAATTAATGTTTCAATCGGAAAATTACGCAACTATATTCAATATAACAGTCAAAGAAACATGAGTTAACTAATAATATAATATTTGTCATCGATAAGGAGGAAAGACACCTCACGACTTGTCTGGCTTTCGTTAAATTATTTAATAGTGAATGATGACACAGCAGCTTGCCGACGTATTCACAATAGAATTGTCTTGTTAAGATATACACACGTATATTTGTTGTCAGTTAAAATCATTTACTTTGTTCAACTTGACACACTATCGTCACGTGTTTAAAAGGGGGAACAATTTATTCAATGTCGATAAACGATGCTTTATAGTCGTTGAATATATTTTACCTCTTTTTGTAGAGGTAATATAGAGCTACAATAAGCGATGAAACGCTACGTTAAACATATTTTTGTGTTACTTCAAGGAATACTGGAAACGATTAAAATAAATATAAACAAATGCTTGATTGTATCTGGCAACCCCGTGATATCGTGTTGACACAGAAAAAACTAATGAGCTCGAATGATAGTGAAACCAGAGCTGTTTCCTGTATTTGCCGACTGAAAACTATTATGCCTAGAGCTAGTACTAAGTACTCTTTTCGAGGCAGTGCGAATATTTATTAGTGAGTCTCCTTGAAATATTCCTCATCCAAAGAGGAAAGATTTAGTTTTATGATTCCCTCAGTCTGTAGCTGACCTGTTTGCCATTTATTCAATATTTAATTATTGCTGGCGCTACGTTGTTTATGACTAGTGTTTCAAGGATACATATGTGGAGTTACTATCAAAAGCCTTCTGGTAATTGATCCTTTCTCTTTCGACAGTCTTCAGTTTTGTTGATCAAAACCTGATCTTTACAACCATATGAGTCTTTGCAGTATCTCTTATGCTCTGGAAACAGATTATTTTCTTCTGGATGTCAATTCCTTGCGATATTATTGCTCTTAAGGCTTTGTAAGTTGTAGAGAAACAAGTTATGGCTCTATAGAGAATATGTTAGCCTTTCAAGTATTGTCACTGGCTCGGTTAGCACCTCAAGGATCTTCTCGGCCAGCGCCTTGTGTATCTCTGTTAAATACTTCTACCAGAAATTTGGATCTTGCCGTACTACGGCGCCTTCCATTTCTTTAGGTTTTGCATTGCCTGTGTCGCCTCTTCCGTTGTTATGGATGTCCAGATTTGTTCACCTGCAGTGTTTGTTGTTGTAATTAATGTTCCGGGATTGTTGATCGCCCATAATTGTTTCCTAAATTTATCCGCTTCTGCTGTTGGTTCTACATCAATCTCTCTTTTATTTTTACATACTCCTTGCTGCGTTGTTTTGGATTGGAGTTAAACTGCTTAATTTCTTCAAAGAATCGTTGACATTTCCTATACTGACGAATTCTTTGTACTTTAGCAAATATATTTTTCTTCAGTTGTTCCTTTGTCTCAGTAATTTAGTAGTTTATATTTCTGCTGTAATTTTATTTCGTTCCTGTTGTTTAATAATGTTTGTTTACTAATCTCATTCAGACAGACAGATCCTTTCTTTATTTTCTATCTCTTTTTTTCTGGACATTAGATTTCCATACCGTTCGTTTAAGCTGTGATACTCCTGTTTAGATGGATTGGAAGTAGTATCCACTTTGCTTTGTGGCCATAGAGGCTGCTGCCTATATTATTTCATTTAGTCTAGTCACATCGGTTTTTGCTTCTTTTGTGATTAGTTCTTTGGCGGGTTTGTTTTAATGGTGAATCTTTGATCAATCATATACAACGAAAGACATCCTTTCGCTCTTATATTTGACTTCTGCTCTTCTTAGTATTTCTTTCTCGAACTGTCACCAGGGATACATCTAGTTCTGCTTTACACAACTACTACTACTACTACTACTACTACTACTACTACTACTACTACTACTACTACTACTACTACACTACTACTACTACCACTACTACTACTATTACTACAAGGCAGTCAGGAAGCGTTGATGCTTCCTAGGGCTAAATAGCAGTGGTGTGATTCTCTTCATGGGACTGTCACATTAAGTTGACAGTATACAACTACTCTATCGTACCACTACTGCTTATATCTCTCTCAGATAATTAGAAATGTAATATTTCTATTTTTGTAATCAGTGGAATTGTGTGAAGATTTACTGATAATAACCTCATCCTGGGTTACGTTCTTTGCAGCTAAACAATGGCGTCAAGATATACGTTTTGTATATCTGTATATTTGTATATCAATGGGGTGGTTGAGGGGCACGTGTCGACCTCAAGAAAAGGAATTCACCTTGACCCTTCTGCATAATGTCGTTATGCCTTTTTCTCCTGGAATTTTATTTCCTTCTGGCTTTGTGCCCTCCCTTTGAAAAATTCCTGGGACCGCGCCTGCCAGAAATGAAGGTTAAACTTATAATTTTACTCCGAGAAGAGAATAGAACAGAAATTATATAGTAAAACGCTAGTATTTACTACATATAAGGTATGCGCAACAGCAAAGCAGACTTCGATTACTAATAACTGTTTATATTATTTCGAAAACTGAGGATTTTGAATTCAGGCATGAAGGCAACAGTTTTTAGGTGTAAGGTGTTGGTCGATATCATTGACATGGTACTTGAGAAATACGTTATTATATTGACCTCGCAGGGATAAATAATGAAGTTGACATCGGCTGAATCTTAACTCGTAAAGTAATGAGTTCGGAGAAACCAGTGGATATTTTGTCTGATTTTCTAACGCTTCAGGTTCTCCGCTTCGCAGTTCGAACGAATAATCTTTCCTACTGGAGGCACAAGGCCTCAGATTTGTGCGGAGGGGACTAGTCGATTACATCAATCATAGTGTTTCACTGGTACTTAATTTATCGACCCCGAAAGCATGAAAGGCAAAGTCGACCTCGTTGCAATTTGAAATCAGAACGTAACGGCAGACGAAATACTGCTAAATATTTCGCCTCTCGTGCTAACGATTCCGATAGTTCACTACCTAAGTTCGAACAACTAACAGTTCGCTTTAGGGCTGACCGTACACAATTAATTATCAATGAATAAAGCAGCAGCGATAATGAGGTGAATAATGTGGGAGAATAATATATGCACATTTTGTGATGTATTCTTTAAGATATATTTCGGGAAACACTATTTTGTTAGTGTCATGCTCGGTACAGATCGATTTTCAGATAACAATCAGCAGGCTTTTGTGCCCAAGCGTCTTTATAAATTTTTATAATTCTCAAAAGATACATAAACTTAAAAATAACAATAACAGTTGGTCGCAAGTCAATACAACTTCGTAGAAAATACCTTGCTTTGTCTGTGAGTATGTAATTACGAATTAACATAGACTCACTCTCCTGACTGAATGTCGCATCCTTGAAGCCAGTGAGAAATGGAGAATGTGACTGCTGTAGTTCTTAATACTTTTCACGTGTGTCTGTGTGTGTCTGTGCGCGTGTGTGTATGTGTAATTAGCATATATGCAAATAATATAGATTAATATATGTATATATATGCATATTATGTTGTGTCTGGGGAGGTTCGCTCTCATTTTGTGCCTTATAATTTAACACATTCACCGGTAAAATTTTCACTCTTTTACTTATATATTTTTCTAAAGTTTTCGTTGCTTCTAGCAACATTTTCAATAGCTACTGAATCTGTCCATTATTGAAGCTGCGTTCTTTTTCTATACACACACACACTCACACACACATATATATATATAAGCTTGTATGTATAGTTTAGGACAATAAGTAAGTTGCAATAAAGATAATTTGTCAACATAACATGGCAGTCCTGGCTTAGGACGAATGTTGCTGTAATTTAGCCCCAGAAGACATCGTCTCCCGCTGGCTATACGACACGATCTGTGTCCTTATATTATCGAACAAAGGAATCTAGCTACCCCACTCAGCTCAAAACAATATCTGTGCATCGTGATTTTCGGGTTATTTCCCACAGAATTCGTCCGAAACCAGGACTGCCATGTTATGTTGGCAAATAATCTTTACTCCAAAATACTGTTGCTGATTATCACTCGTTGAGAGATTTACAAGTAGTAATGTTCTACTTTAATCAGTAAGTTGTCATAATATTACTCGGAGTTTCAAATGCCGGAGCTAAGCGCTACGATGCATTCTCGACGGCTATTGACGGCAACAGACGGAATGAAAAACCGTTGAATAAAAGGAAAGTTACTCTAATGGATAGAAAATATATAAAAAATTACAAATACACGTAACTATATTGTCACAAAACATAGACATATATATATATATATATATATACATATATATATATATATATATATATATATATATATATATATATATATATATATATATTTCTTTATTGTCCACAAGGAGCTAAACACAAGGGGGACAAACAAGGACAAACAAACGGATTAATTCGATTACATCGATCCCAGCGCGTAACTGGTACTTAATTTATCGACCCTGAAAGGATGAAAGGCAAAGTCAAACTCGGCGGAATTTGAACTCAGAAATACCGCAAAGCATTTCGCCTGGCGCGCTAAAGTTTCTGCCAGCTCGCCGCCTTAAGCCCGCCGCTTTATCAGCTCGCCTTATATATATATATGGACATATATATATATATATATGGACATATATATATATATATAATATATATATATATATATATATATGTTCGTTTATAAGTATTGATGAAGAACGTATAAGATCATTCGCAAGCAACATCTGTAAAGCAAATTGTCTCTAAGTATGATATATGATGGAAATGTAGCGCTAAGTTATTGAACAGATATCTACAAAAAAAAAACAAAAAAACAAGAAAAGAAACATTAAATAATATTGACGTGAGTTTTCGAGCTAATACGAAAGTCACATCAAACGACATTTGTATGTGAATAGCCAACTGGAGAATTCGTAACGTTATTGGCTTAGCAAAAACTATTATTGTGCAAGCTGATATCTACGCAACAACCTTGAGATACTCGGTTATCAATAAAGATATCGCAGAATATATCGAAATCTGTGAACTCCATCTAGTACAGAAGAAATATCAAAACAGGAATAGATTTTCTAGGATTCATAATTTTATGGATGTTATTAGTTTTAAAATAACCAATAAAATTACTACATTGATAAGAAAACGATACTTGATACTTTGCCTTATATTCAATTCAAAGAACAAATAACTTAGATTTTCTCTTTGATTAAACATCTACCTGTGTGTGTATGTGTGTGTTTGAGCATTTGTGCACGTCTTTCTCTCTCTATCTCTCTCGCCCTCTCTCTTCTCTCTCTCTCTCTCCTCTCTCTCTCTCTCTCTATATATATATATATATATATATATATATATATATATATACACGCATATATAAATATATATGCATATATACATACATATATTTACATACTTACATCTGTCCTGTTTGTGTTACGAACTTTGTCCCTCCGCAAAATCCCAAATTTTATTTAATTTGATTTTCGGGAGCAACTGTTTTAGCTAAAGCGTATATTTATATTGTTGTTAAATGCTCGAAATACTTGAGTAGAAAAACAGCCAACAACTGATGAAGGGTCGTTCTTTATGTTTTTTTTCGTAAGCTTAATTTGTATTATAAATTCACTTATTTAGATTTGAATTAATATATAAACTGTTTTACCATAAATATATAAACGTGTGTATGGGATTGTATATGTATAGATGTTGTAAACATATATATATATATATATACATATATATATATATATATATATATATATATATATATATATAGATAGATATAGATGATTAAGTAAACTTGTGTACATGAATATGCATGTATGTATACATACGTGTATCTGTATGCATATATGCAGAAATTGATACCTGTACATGTGTATATATATGAATGTGTGTATTATGCAACAAAGTCGGTTATAAAACTTGGTACTAATAGATTTAAATGTGGGAATTTGCAAAATTTCTGTTAGATCACTTATTTATGATTAATCTCGCTCTTAAAAAAGTGCTTTTTCAAAAAGTGTTAGGATTATAAGAATTTTCAAATGCTATTTTTTGTGAGATATTTAAGAAGATATGCCTGTCTGATGAAACCTCATTATATTTAAGCGATATTTTATTATTCTTGAAAAACTTGTCTTTATTAATGCTACCATTGGTATTTTTATCCGCCGTATTTTGCGCTGAATGCTCCTTTTACCCACCTGAAAGACTGCATGCAGAGAAGACTTTATCTATTTATCTGGTGCACTTAAAATATTTTTGGTGTAACGTCTTTTTTTTATCTTCGAGAAGTTTAATGATCTGCAGATCAATTTCATTAATCTATTTCCAATGATTTCTATTTCTGCCATGAAGAAACTCAGCTCCGACATTGTAGGCCACAGTCTTAAACTGTTCCCAAGTTTCGTCAAATTCTACTTCCTGGAGAGTATTTCGAAGATTCTCACGCACATCACAGTCCTCTACTTTCAACTCATCAATACCTTTAGGAACTTTTATTCCAGCAGATATCATTTTACGCTTGATGCGAAGTTTCAATTTATCACGTATGAGCTTATGGTCAGTCCCATATTCTGCACCCTTCGTGACTCGGTCAGTGCAGGCATCAGGAAGGTTTCGTTTTCTTCGTGATAATGTAATTTAGGATACGCTCATATTTGGATCTTGGGTGTATCCAAGTAAACCTTTAAACACCCTTCTGACGAAAACTTCAGTGCAAATTCAGTGCAACACTGAAGTAGGTGAATACCTTTATTGTTCATCTTATTAAGACTAATCTTCCTCTGTGCAACTCAGATTTCGCGATCACATCCAGCACAGGCATTGAGATCACAAAGGAGGAGAATCTTATTTTTGTTTAGAATGAAAGTGATAGGAAATTATGATAGATTTACTGCTGCTGTCAACCGTGGGGTGTAAACAGAAAGGAGAGTCATAAAAGGGTTTCTAGCAAAGGAGCTCAAAATTCTATGGTTCTATCACTGAAGCTATGACATCGTTCTACTTTATGGGTTAACCTTAACTGCATTCCTATGGCAAAACCCAGTTTGACATCGTTTATTTCCACCCTTCTAGATGGAAATCTTTTCCCCTGAAGGCCCTCGATGTTGCAAGGCAGTTCACTAGTACAAGCAATAGCTATGTTAGAATCTAAATGAGGTCATAAAGTCATCTCTGGTTCAGGTCAATTCCTTCTGGGTGAAGAAATAAGGCGATCCACTATTCGACGTTTCTACGGGGAGTAATGACAGGGTTGAGATCATCCACTTCGCTGGAGTATTTAACTCAAATACTCTCAAGAAACGCACACGCCCAAACAGGTCAGCCCTTTACAGCGACAACGACCAGCAAACACTACGGAATTTTTTTGACAATAACGTCAATGTGTCAATCAAGCTTTGCTAAAAAAACACCCAGGTTTAGTCAGCAGAAAGGAAATCATCTTGCAACAAGATAATTCAAGGCTATATTGAAGGAAGCGAACTCAATAAAATATAAATTCATGAGATATATTCTTTTCGTTTTTCTGCTCATTTGAACATTTTTACCAATGGAGAAACACTCAGAAGTAGAGGAGTTGTCAAAACGGTACTCAAATTATTGTTCTCTTCTAAAAAAACCCTGGTATTTTTTCCCGAGGTATCAAAAAAACAGGTTTCGAGTTGGGTATATGGTATTGCGATTGTAATTTGAGTGTAAAAGTGTATTTACGATATAATTTTTGGCTGATTTGAACTCAGTATATGAAATGCAACATAACTTTTCAGTTTTCCCAATATATCGTACAACCACGCATACATGACACGTATACATACGTACATAAAGGCATACATACATACATTTATATACATATATATATATATATATATATATATATATATATATATGTATATGTATATATATAATTGAGAGAGAGAGAGAGAGAGAGAATATACCACATCAAGTAGACATGTTTCTCATTGCTTGTTGTAATCGAACTTAAGACAAAATATGTAACGTTTTCTTATCGAAAGACCAATTTTAGTTGATATTTTGAAACTAATAACTTCAGTGAAATAATGAATACTAGAAAGTCGATTCGTCTTTCGATATTTCCTCTCTGTTAGATAGGACTTGTAGATTTCGATATATTCTGAGATATCATCATTGATAGCCTTCTTCCTAAAGATTACTGCATTGATATCTCCTTGCTCATTATTATAAGAATGTAAGTGAGGCTGATATTTCTAAATGATGTTGATATGATAAAAAATTAAATGTAGAAGAAACGGAGGATAAAACAAGAAGCACCAGTTCAAAAGATGCAATAGAGAGGAGTGTTTGCTTGTTTGGGAAATTCATTGGTCTCAGAGGAAAATTTTGTAACAGTAAAACTCACATCACCTCTGTCAACGTATATTAATAACTGTTTATCAGTTTAGTTAATGGCGCTTATACAAGAAAACACATAGAGTCACACATAACTTTTCGCATGTTTATATCTATGGTCAAATCCGGTTATGAACACCAAGGGATACAAAAGCAGGCTCAGGCAACCCCAAAGCGCACACTCACGCATTTACCTATACGATCATATCCAGACATATGCAAGGCAGTTCACTGAGAAATGTATATGGACAGTAGAAAATGTTATAGGGTTCCACATAGCATCGTTAGCATACTTCCAGTCACAGTGGAAAGTAGTTCGTTAATTATGTTGCTCTTAAAATTTTCTATGACCTACACCCCAAGGAAATGCTAGATTAATTCTTACAACTCTTACCAAATTAATATCACAAATGAAAAGAAAAAAAATAGCAATTTACTGATAGCGCATTCGTGTTTTTTATTTTTTTTATTTAACAGCTGTGGGTGAACAAACTGAACTCGAGAAAAGAGATTTAGCATTGATATATAGAATGAGAAACTAAATTAAACAAGTCGCCAAAAAAAAAAAAACGTAAGCAGTGAAATTAATTAAAGTTATGAATAAAGCTGGTTTCTTATTTATGACGTGAAACTGTTTGCTGATTACAATCCGTCGCTCTCTACATGAAGACTGAGCGTGTGGTCAAGTGTGTTAGAAGAGTAACGTTTTATACATGAACTGAAGCGAAAGATTTTAAGGAGACAGAAAACCAAATATCACAGATGTGTCTACGGCGTGGTAGATTCATGAAGTTGTATGTACACACAAATTCCTTATATATATATATATATATATATATATATATCACAATCAAGGAACGGCCATAATAGGCCATTCACCCACTAGAAATAACACCAACAAAACTTTAACCGCAAAATAACATCAATTCCGTAAACCAGGAGAAAATTAAAAAACATTTACCCTGTAATTTCTTATACGATGCACCGTTTCGTCTACTGTTTAACGGTAAAACTAACCTGATTAAATTAAATCAAGCCAATCTACCATAGGCCTTAGATTCATCAGTAAGAATAGCCAAGTCGGAACAGATATTTTTCACGAGGCATTCCCGTCCCTGCCTCGGCATATCTGACCTAAAATTTTCAAATCATCGCACTCGCGCCAAATTTATCGGCAGCAAATAAATATAAGCCGCCGATCCATTGACGAATTAACCAGAAAATTCATAATTAATCAATATAGGGTGGCAAAAAAAATTTAGGGTGGCAAAAAAAATTTTGTAGAATTTTTTGCCACCAGCGCGGCCTAGTGGGAAAAAATAAATAGTCATAGACCATTTTTAAGTTCAACATCACATCAAGGAACGGCCATAATAGGCCATTCACCCACTAGAAATAACAGCCAAAAGCTTTAACCGCAAAATAACATCAATTCCTAAACCATGAGAAAATTAAAAAACATTTACCCTGTAATTTCTTATACGATGCACCGTTTCGTCTACTGTTTAATGGTAAACTAACCTGATTAAATTAAATCAAGGTTTACGGAATTGATGTTATTTTGCGGTTAAAGCTTTTGGCTGTTATTTCTAGTGGGTGAATGGCCTATTATGGCCGTTCCTTGATTGTGATGTTGAACTTAAAAATGTCTATGACTATTTAATTTTTCCCACTAGGCCGCTGGTGGCAAAAAAATTCTACAAAATTTTTTTTTGCCACCCTATATTCATTAATATATATATATATATATATATATATATATATATATATATATATATATATATATATATATATATATATATAGTTATAATAAAATAATAATAATAATAATATATAATAATAATAATATAATAATAATAATAATAATAATAATAATGATAATAATAATAATAATAATAATAATAATAATAATAATAATAATAATAATAATTATAAAAATAAATGCGCCCTTTTAAAACCTAGCCACGCTCATGGTCCCGGTTTCCCGGTTTCAATGGCGTATGTGTTCCCCACCTGGAC
>NC_043005.1:25415359-25420359 GCF_006345805.1 Octopus sinensis
GAAAACAGAGGTGAGATATGCAGGGATATTGTATCTGCAGTTCCATTATTTAAGCAGAATGGTATACATATAAGTTTCCAGTGCCTTGTGTGTAAGTTCCAATAGTATTTAAAATTGGTCATTCCAAGCATGGAGTTTGTACACGGTGTTATTAGATCAAGGTTTTTTAAAAAAGTTTTTTAAGTTCCTTAAAAGTTGGAACTGTGTTTGTAGGGTCAAATCAAAACAAGAAAAGAAAAAAAAAGAGAGAAAAAAGAAATGCGGGGAAAGAGCTTATGACGAAATGAAGAGAGGGAGAGTTTACTGGCTAGTGGTCAGTCAAGATAGAAGGAAAGGGAAGGTGAGGGTGAGAGAGAGAACGATATGAGCGTGTAAAGAGATGAGAGGGTAAAAGAGTAAAGGTGTGTGAGTTATGTATTGGATAGAGCCTAATTAAAGGACAGGGTAGGGGTAGTAAAATGGTGGAATGAAGAATTTAGGAATACAGGTAGGTTCCTTAGAAGACAGGTCAGTGCTTAGTAGTAGAAAATATATATATGTAAAGATGTATACCCATGCATATACTAAACATTTATATAGACATATAGACATGTATATAGACCAAAGCCTTGTAAGTGGATTTGGTATACGGAAACTGAAAGAAGCCTGCCGTATATATATATATATATATGCGTGTGTTTGTGTGTTTGTGTGTCTCTGTTTGTCCCCTTCACCATCACTTTGCAAGCGATGTTGGTGTGTTTACGTTCCCAGAAAAAGACCGCTAGATTAAATATTAGGCTTACAAAGAATAAGTCCTGGGGCCAATATGTTCGGCTAAAGGCGGCTCTCAAGCATGGCCGCAGTCAAAAGACTGAAACAAGTAAAAGAGGAAAAGAATAAAAGAGTATATATGTATATACATATCTATGTGTGTGCATGTTAGTAGGTATGTGTGTGCATGATAGGTGCACTTGAGTGGAGACTTTTACGTTGATCCTGCCGATCTATTTCCAAATAATCGATACCAGCAAATCTGTTAAAGTGTCACATTCAATTGAATTACATATGATAATAAAAGTAATAAAAACAATGAAATAATAATAATAATAATAATATAATAATAATATAATAATAATATAATAATATTGTTACTATTAATACTACTACTAACGACGAGAGGAGTAAATTATAATATATAAAGTATATATATAAATAAATAAACATTTGAGTAAAAAAATGTAGCAAATCACAATCAATAAATAAATAGGATGTTATTGATTTTTCTGTAAATCAGAGCAAACTTTTCAGTTTTGCTTGCTGCGTAATTTTGTGAACAAAAACTAAAATTATACGAAGGAAGGAAATATAAGATGGAATGTCTTCATTTGAACGAGTTCATCTGGATTAGATATTTAGTAGAGTTGGGGGAGGAGAAGGCGGAGGAAGAGAACTATTTGTGGGAATTTGGGAGGGTGTGAGAGAGAGAGATAGGTGAGAGAGAGAGAAAGGGAGAAATGATGTGTGACAGAGAGAGGGTGAGGCACGAGGGGGGAAGGGCGAAAAAGAGGTAGTGTGTGAAGTAGAGAGAGAGAGAGAGAGAGGAAGGAGGAAGAGAAACGGAGAGTTGAAATGTGTCATGTGATCTTTCTCTCATTCTCTTTCTCTTCATATGTGTATATATATGTGTGTGTGTGTGTGTGTGTGTGTGTGTGTATGTATATATATATATGTAGTATATATATATATATATATATATATTATATATATATATAAATATAGACATACACGTATATGTATGTATGTATATATATAGAGATATACGTGTATGTATGCACACACACAAATAAAGCGAGAGTGCAAGAATTATTTGGAGAAGTAGAAGAAAGGTGGAGGAATGAATTAAACCGAATAGAAATAGATTGAATGAAAGAAGCAGTAAAAGATAAATGAGTAAAATTAAATACAGTAAAAATACAACTGAATGAGAGAGAAAGAGACGGGGAAACGATAGACAAATTGATGAATATATATATATATATATATGTAGACAGAGAGAGAGAGAGAGAGAGAGCTAGATAGATAGATAGATAGATAGATAGATAGAATAGATAGATAGATAGATAGATAGACAGATAGATAGATAGATAGATAGATAGATAGGTAGATAGATAGATAGATAGATAGATAGATAGATAGATAGATAGATAGATAGATAGATAGATAGATAGATAGATAGACAGATAGATAGACAGATACATAAACAGATAGATAGGCAGATGGATATTTAGATAGACAGATAGATAGATAAATAGATAGACAGATAGACAGATAAATAGATAGATAAATAAATAGATAGATAGATAGACAGACAGATAGTTAGATAGATAGATAAATATATAGACATATATATATATAGAGAGATTGATAGATAGATAGATAGATGGATAGATAGATAGATAGATAGATAGATAGATAGATAGATAGATAGATAGATAGATAGATAGATAGATAGATAGATAGATAGATGTGTGTATTTTTCCCTTGTAAAGAGATAGATAGATACAGATAAAAGAAAGTGAGATGGGAAAATGGCGACTAATTCAGGGGTAAATGAAATGGTTCAGATAGAAATGGATGTTAGCGAAGAAAGAAAGTTTATGAATAAGAGCAGGATGTGTAGAAAACGAACTGAAGTGAAATGCATGATAAAAGCAATGGAAAGGATGGGAAAAAGAAAAGTATAAAAATCAATTGGGGAAGTATAAAAGAGGGAACGTAAACGAAAGAGAGAAAAGGGATGACGTTGGAATGGTTTGAATGAGGCGAGCGAATGGTTTTGCTGATTAAGTCACATGACCTGTTATAAACCCTTCTAAACTACAGGAAATATATATAATTGGTCGAAGTACGAATGTGATACCGTGAACGGCAGTGACGCTAAGACGTGTGCATTGTTCACTTGCTATATCAGAATATAATAGTAAATTGTTATCATAATTAAAGGCCGTATTACATTTCGGTTTTCTTTTCCTCTTTTCATACACATGTATGCGCGCGCGTGTGTAGGTGTGTATATGTATATGTATGCTCCTATGTTTGTGTATGTATGTATGTTGAATTATGTATGTATATATGTATGTATGTATGTATGTATGTATATATATATATACATATATATATATATATATATATATATATATATAGATATATATATATATATATATATATATATTATATATATATATATATATATATATATATATATATATATACTTAGATTTAAGCATAAACATATGTGTATGGCAGCATGTCAGTTTGTGTGTAGAGATTCTGTTCTTCGTTTTGTGCTGTTTCCTGATTGTCTCTGCTGCGAAGAGAATCGATTGACGACAGAGAATGATTCACCTGTACGGTTAAAGTGCTAAATTGCTGGGCACAAGTAATACGCTGATACTTATCACACACACACACAATACTGGGTGCTTTGTTGTGGCAGTATCAGAATACGCAGTAGACAAACATATAGACAAACATATAGACTTGTGCGTATGTGCACGTGTGTGTATGTGTTTGCGTTATGCATAGATAGAATAACAGGTAATGATGGATTTAATCCCTGCCCCCATTCTTTCTCAGTGAATATCCTTATTTAAATTGTGATTATTATAATTAGCCAAGTGTTTCCTCTCATCACAAACAAGAAGGAAGAGGGAATTATTATCTGATTTCTTCGTCTTCTAACTTTTTCCCGTCCTGATATGAACCCAACTCTTTAATGTCGCATTGCGCTTTCTATCAGGCGTCTGAAAGTTTTGAGATCTTGAACACTTCCTGCCAATGATTGATCCATGAACGAGGTCATATATAACTGTGTAATCGATCCCTGTTCTGCATAATTTTATCTTTCTATTTTTCAAATCCTCATGACCGGCTAATCGATCATTAGCTCCTTTGTTTCCTCCCCTGCTGCTCTTCCCTTCATCAGGCATTACGTATTTCTCATAGAGACTTTCACTTACCCATTCTGTTATTATCCTTGTTTGAAGTTTCCATATAAGTCGTAAACCTCTAATTCCTCGGTAATTTTATGCAACATTTTTTAATTTGTTCAGTAATATCAAAAAAGTAATTCCGTTTGATAACCACAGTCTTGTACCCTTAAGTCTTACACTAATTTAGCTCTATCCTCATGGCTCCATGCAGACTTGTTAACTATTTCACACAGTACCTATAAACAAGATCTGGTTCAGTAGCACTCTATTTTCCTACCTTTTTAAATTTTGTTTCGTGATAGTAAAACCCTCTACGCAATCATTTCTAATGTAATTTTGCGGTTGTTTTATCCACTATATTTTGTTATCAGGCCTCTTTTACATGTTTCAGTCATTTGACTGTGGCCATGCTGGAGCACCGCCTTTAGTCGAGCAAATCGACCCAGGACTTATTCTTTGTAAGCCTAGTACTTATTCTATCGGTCTCTTTTGCCGATCCGCCAAGTTACGAGGACGTAAACACACCAGCATCGGTTGTCAAGCGATGTTGGGGGGGGGGACAAACACAGACCCACAAACGTATACACACACACACACACACACACACACACACACACACACACACACACACACATATATATATATATATATATACCTATATACGACGGGCTTCTTTCAGTTTCCGTCTACGAAATCCTGTCACAAGGTTCTGGTTTTCATTAGCATTCGGTCTCATCCTTTCTCTCACCTCTCTCCACTATATCAAGGTTAAGGCTTCCGGTCGGGCAGTCTGGTTTGTATTGGTTGTTTCTTCTTTGTACATTCTTATTTTTATCGCTTTTGTCTATATCGTCGTGGAACACCGTCGTGTTACTACGACGAGAATTCCATTTGATCCGATCAACGGAACAGCCAGCTCGTGAAATTAACGTGCAAGTGGTTAAGTACTCCAGAGACACGTGTACCCTTAACGTAGTTCTCAGGGAGATTCAGCGTGACACAGAGTATGGCAAGACAGTCCCCTTG